>NC_056731.1:643675215-643737715 GCF_019279795.1 Protopterus annectens | reverse complement strand
GTAAGAGCTAAGCCCTCGTGATAATTACTGTCAGAGCATTAAAACTGTTTGTATAGTTAACTGTTTAGTAGTCTTACATTGCATCTCACTCTTTCTGACTTACTCAAATCACATCTGTATATGTGTAGTCTTACTGTATTGTATCCTTAGGGTACATAAATCTGCCAGAAATGTTAGTATCATACCCTTTTTGCACTTATATTGCTACTTTATAACCATAAACTAAAAACAACAGGATGGACTTCGGCAACCCGAACCAAACTTTACAAACTTTAAACGATGACTGAAGCGAAGAATGGAATGACCACAATAGCAGATAATTCTTAGCTTTCTTCCACTTTAATAAATCGTGGACTTCTTCAGAAAAACCAGGACGCCTCCCTACATCCTGGTTTTATATCCATTAAACAGGAAGTGATATAAAAAACATAAACATAATGTCTTACTTTCATATATAAAATTATTTCAATTATAAAACATTAAAACAACATAATGTCATAAATACAACATGTGATTGTTCTTCAACACACTAAATAATGCCTTGAAAAAGGCATACTTGAAATACGTGTGTTTTTTGTTTGTTATGTTTATTTTTTTCTTTTTTTCTTTTTCTTTTTTCTTTTTTCTTATTTTTTCTAAAACATAACTTGCACTTCCAACAATGCCTTTATTTCATGCAATTTTATAATTTTGTTTGTGCATACCGTAATCCCACTAGAAAATCTGATGAATACTTGTGGCAACTGGTACTAAATATCACCTCATTATTACAATATAATAGGTCGCTATCTAATGATAGCCAATATTTTGACAAAACGAAGTCTGTCAAATGAATTTCCTTGTATCATGACATGAAAATGGATCTCACCGTAACCCCTTACTTAAATAATCTAACTCCTAACTACCCCCTAAATGATCTACAAAGGTGAGACCACTAGGTGTGGACAAGTGTGTATGATGTCCCAAGAGTCTCAAAAAAACCATGCGTATAGACAGGACTGGTCCCACCATCTAAATGAAGTTACCAAACCATAAACCTGTGTTACACCCATAATGTGTCAAAAATGAAAATAAAAATGAACATGAAAAATTGTTATTTTCTATTGTTCAAAAAACATTTGATGTTTATCCCTCATTCAATCCTGGGGGTTCATCGGCCCCTAAGCATAGCTGCCATATTGACTCTTTTTGCTCCAATTTATTATTAAGGTCACCCCTAAGTAAACATTTATCTACGTGGTCCAAAACAAAAAACTCAAACTTCTTGAAATCTACGCACTCTTGTGAGTGTCTTGCCAAAGAATTGTTCCTATCACTATTCCTAATGGCCAAATTATGTTCATAAATCCTACGTTTGAGCATTCTTTTTGTTTTCCCCACGTAGTATCTATCACAGGTGGAACAAATGGCTAAATAAACCACGTATTCACTGTTGCAGTTGAAATACTTGTATGCCCAAAATGTCCTTTTTGTATGTTTAATTGTCACAAACGAAGTGTTAGTGATGAACCTACACTGTCTACAATTCTGACAACCAAAGGTTCCCTTCTTTTTACTGATGTCCCTATTCCTTACCTCTCTTTTTGTGTGATCTAACTCTAGCATACTCTTCACATTTGTGACATTTTTGTATGTGAAACATGGTTTGATACCTACACAAGCCATAAGGTCTCTGTTTCCTAAAATGATACCCCAATTTCTTTCTATGATACCTCTAGTATTTTTTAATTGATTAGAAATTGGGAGAGGAAACGCTAGATGGAAATCTGATAGATCATCTCTATAGGGGGTAACACCTATTGCTACTTCCTCCATGTGTCTCACTCCATTGTTTGACAAAATGGGCCTTGCTACTCCATTACGAAGTCCTCTAACTTCATTTTCAATCCTCTTTACCATATGTTTTTTATAACCTCTAGCCAAAAATAAATTTCTTAACTGCATTAACTCTTCTTGGTAGATGTTGTCCTCAGATGTTAGTCTACTAAGCCTAATTATCTGACCTTTTATAACATTTCTTTTCATGTGGGCGGGGTGCAAACTATCTTTGTGCAGATATTGGTTGGTAAAGCAAGGCTTTCTGTAGATTCTACTGTGTAATGTATTATTTGTAGAATCTATATAAAGTCTGATATCTAAGTAATTAATACTTTTACCGTATCCACTATGTTTGAAAATCAAAAAAATAGTGGTTTCATTTAAATCCTGAACCATAGTTTCGAATTCAATTTTGTCTCCCGCCCATGCAAAAACTAGATCGTCTATGTATCTTCCATAGAACATAGCTTTTCCAAAAAGAGGATGTTTTTTGAGGTATTCCTGCTCCCAGTCTGCCATAACGATGTTGGCGAACGCCGGAGCGACTCTAGCCCCCATCGCTACACCAGAAATCTGTTGATAAATCTTATTGTTGAACTCGAAGAAATTATTGTGCAACACTGTTTCCATCAAAGTACAGATTGTGTTGATTCTAGAGTTCTGTAATTCAGTATTGAGTGTCAAATAATTCCTCAGATGTTCTATACCACAATCCTGATCTATACTAGTATAAAGACTTTTGACATCTAGTGTTGCAAAATTAATTTCTCCAAATATAATGTTGGACTTTCCTAAACTCTCTAGCAAATGCCAGGAGTCCCTGATATAAAACTCAGACTTTTGTGCTATTTTATTTAATATATCATCCAACCAAATTGATACACTTTCAGTTTTTGAATTTCTGGCTGATATGATGGGCCTAAATGTTAATTCCCCATCATCATTGTGTAATTTTGGTATTCCAAAAAAATTGCCCAATCTTGGTTGTTCTACCATCAAAAAATCGTAGTCTAGATTATCTATTTCCTCCTGGCATAGCATGTCAAAAAGGTGGGTATCCACCCTCCTATATTTGTTCAAGACATAGTCTATGCTTACGCCTTTGTAAAAATTAGTATCATTGAGCATGGAAGAAATGCCCTCCACATAATCGACCTTGTTCATAATAACTAACTTTCCCCCCTTGTCCGCCCTCATGACCCTAATGTCCGGAGAGCTGGACAAGTGAGACAGTGCGTCATGCTCTGAATTGGTTAAATTGTCTTCTGTTCCCCTAACATCCATTTTCCTGAATTCCATTTCACATGTTTTTTGAAAAACCTGTAAAGTGTTCACTAAAGCTGGATTGAATGTGCTAGGTCGTTTTAATCTCCTACCTATTATATTGTAATAATGAGGTGATATTTAGTACCAGTTGCCACTAGTATTCATCAGATTTTCTAGTGGGATTACGGTATGCACAAACAAAATTATAAAATTGCATGAAATAAAGGCATTGTTGGAAGTGCAAGTTATGTTTTAGAAAAATAAGAAAAAAGAAAAAGAAAAAAAGAAAAAAATAAACATAACAAACAAAAAACACACGTATTTCAAGTATGCCTTTTTCAAGGCATTATTTAGTGTGTTGAAGAACAATCACATGTTGTATTTATGACATTATGTTGTTTTAATGTTTTATAATTGAAATAATTTTATATATGAAAGTAAGACATTATGTTTATGTTTTTTATATCACTTCCTGTTTAATGGATATAAAACCAGGATGTAGGGAGGCGTCCTGGTTTTTCTGAAGAAGTCCACGATTTATTAAAGTGGAAGAAAGCTAAGAATTATTTGCTATTGTGGTCATTCCATTCTTCGCTTCAGTCATCGTTTAAAGTTTATAACCATAAACTAGCAAAATTGCTACCTTGTTGCATGTTATTACTAATTTTGCTCATGTGGTTATCTGTTTGTTGTGCTGTCTGTTTGTTGTAACCTTGCTGTATTATGTAACGCAGGCTGACCCTGCAATTGGTTATATTTGATCAGTGTACTCTGGTATACAAGCACAAATAAATAGATGAAAAATATCTGATAAGAACATCTACCTCCTGCACAGTCTGATATTGCCAAGTAGTTATGCACTATGGAAAACCACAAGGCACTGAGAGTACAAGAACAAGCATATTTTACAAAAGTAACTTTGACACTGTATAAATATCTGAACTGTAGTTGTAGAAACCACACTTAACATACACGTTTTACAGTAAGTGTGTTCAATGTCCTTAGCGATGTGAGTGCATTCTGTACCAAATTAAACCACATTAAGCGCACTAGGCAGACACAGCAACTAAGAAGTAGGTGTAGAGTATCTTGGTCAGCGTGGAAGAAAGGTTACTTCAGGAAGTAGAGACTCAAACGTCAGGTTTTTACATGGAGTCCCTGGAGTTTTTGCTCAACATTACTTTTCCTTCTTAATAGTAGTGCCTGTAAAGAAATGTTGGGTCTGCTTGACTAGAGGTTGTTTGGTCTGCTGGTTCAGAACTGCCCCATCTTCAACTATTGGCAATCTGAAGTGCCCAATGCTTTAAACTTGTTAAAGTCAGAGTGTTGAACAGATGCATGTTTACCTCCTTGACAATTTTTTGAGGCTTTGGTTTGAGGCTGGTGTAATATTTTTCCTATTTGGGCTTATTTTCCTAAGCGATGGCAGTATAACTTCAGTGTTCCTAGATTTGGATCTTAAAGCAGACCTTTGATGTGACTCACAAATGTGCATATCTGAATGTAACTTCTACAGAAGTAGAGTCTGACGTGATCCCTTAAAAGTAGTTGGAAAGATTCCACTTCTAAGTTGAGAGTAAAAAACATTAGCAGATCAAGAATAATTAGGCAAGATATAATTAACATTTTAAGTCCCATTTCAAGACTATAAAAGAATGTAAAAAGCAAATCAGAGGCTACCTTAGGAGCATTGTTATAACATGCAATATAAAAGTCATTGTAAACTCAACTCTTTACTTGACCTATCTAGTTACTGAAAGTAGTTGTTGGTAAGATGGCCTGTCTGAGTATTTGGAAACACTGAGCAATTTCCTTTCACCTTTTTTTTTTTTTTTTTTTTTTTTTTATTTGCAGTAAATAGAAGTGTGCAGACTGTATTCTGTTGAATTAAATATGGTGTTTTACTGCAGCAGAAACCTTGTGGTAGTGGAGCAAGGGCTTCTTGTGTGACATACTATTGGTAGAGGTAAGAAATGATCAGCTGTTATAAGCTTGACATCATCCCAGTCATTGAATTACCAAATATGCTTCATCGCTTTTCAAATTCTTCTCAGGTATCCTGATTATGTCAACCTACATAAGAATTAGTTGACTTTTACCAAACATGGAATGGAACAGTATGTCCGCTAAACCAGTCAGTGCTCTGTTTTTATGATTGCACCAAACTGTCTCATCCATCTGCATCTCCAGTGAGACTGGCAAGATCCAGTAAAAGCATAAGGTGTGGTGCATCATATGGTAAAGTTTTAATCCTGTACTATATCTATATCAGGAGATTTACCAGAGGTGACATGACCATATTTGCAAAATGAATCCCTTTCTCTGATTAGAGATGGCCTTACTCATTTGGAACAGAAGATCTGTCAGATGGGTTTATGTCAGTGGTAGAGGTAAGTCATGCAGTAATATCCCAACCTTTCTGTGGTGTGATGGAATTTGACAGCTGTTGTGCCATACCATCAGTCATTTAGCTGTTGATGTTTTTTAAAATCAGTTATTTACAGTGATGCAACAACTAGTTCTTGAAGAAATTGATGGTCTCGTGAACAAACACAATTTCTGATGTACAGCATTGAAGAAGGCAGTTTCTGTCCCCATAGTGTGATCAGAGGAACATCGGATACTGTTTTGTGCTTCCACAGCTTACCTCTTATTTTTTCTCCCATTGTGTTTTCCACAGGGTCTCTTAGTGTGGGCATGTTTGCTGAGCCCCACATATATTGTAATCAGTGACCCAAAAGGATTTTTATAATATTTTGAGGTATTTCTTGCTGGAATTTTAGCCTGTCCTTCCATTCTGTTGATCCCACAGCTAGGACAGCTGTTTAATCAAAGTCTTACCTCTGGATACGTACCCAGGGAGTGGCGCACTGCAACTGTGGTCCCACTTCACAAAGGCGGTGCCTCCACAGACCCTGGAAATTACTGGCCCATTAGCTTGACAAGCCTTATCTGCAAAGCCATGGAGAGGATCATAATGGACCTCATAAGTAAAGACATAGGGAATTTGCAGACTTTGGATCCAACCCAGTTTGGCTTTGTCAAAGGCAGATCATGCCTTTTAAACTTGGTTGACTTTTTCAAACAGTCACCAAAGCCATTGATGAGGGAAAGGCAGTCCATACAGCCTACCTCGATCTGGCTAAGGCCTTCGATACAATACCCCACTGGTATCATTGAAAACTCATCAGCTTAAATGTTAACCCATACATCACAAGATGGGTTGCAAACTGGCTGAGTGACAGAACCCACAGGGTCAGAGTTGCTGGCGCCATGTCAGACTCAAAGCCTGTCACAAGTGGTGTCCCACAGGGCTCAGTCCTGGGCCCACTCTTGTTTGACATCTACTTTTCCAAGTACAAGCAAACACAGGAGGGTTATGGCTGACAAAGTTTGCAGATGACTGCAAACTGGGCCATAGTAGAAAACACATCTGACACAGATATCCTTCAGAAGGGTCTCACAGAAACGGATAACTGGTGCCAGAGCCACGCCTAAAGTTAAATGCCAAAAATGCATAGTCATACCCTTCGAAAAACAAGGTTACCCTAGCTACCAAATAGGTGGCAATCCACTGAGCACAGAAGAAGTTATCAGGGACCTGGGGACCCAGGTTGATAGTAGTCTGTCATTCGACACCCATGTAGCTAAAGTAGTTAGGAAGTCCTTCTACATTGCCCACCTTATCATGAAGGGATTCTCATCTAGATCAAGGGAGGTCATAGTCTCCCTTTACTCATCACTCATCAGACCAATGATTGAGTACAATGCCCCATTCGGAATGTATCTGACCCGACACTTGCAGCAGCTGGAGAGGCCACAAAAGTTCCTAACCAAAAGGATAAAGGGTCTCAAAAATATGTCCTATGCTGCCCGACTGAAAGAACTCCAGCTCTATTCAGTCGCTTCATCTGCTCAGAGGTGACCTTTGCCTAACATACAAGGCCATGTCAAACCCAGATTTGATGAATATGCTTCACCTCAAAAATCTAGATCCATCAGAGCCACAAGGGCGGAGACTTAAACCATTAATAGGACGTGCTGGAGGGATAGATTCATCACCCAAAGACTCCCTATGCTGTGGAACAAAATCCCGGTACATGTGAGGCAGAGCACCTCGCTGGCCTTGTTCAAGAGAAATCTTGACCAATGGATGGGAGATCGCAGATATACCCCAGGAATTACCTCAGTGTCACTGCTCGACAGAGGCACAGCAAAATAATGGGTATAGTTCCCCATACTAAAGGGGTGGCGTAAGCCACAAAACAATGGGCTAGGCTTATAAATGCCCTTGGGCAGATAGCCTAGTATGAACCTGTACGATTGCCCTCTCCCCAATGTAACTATCTACTACCGGTGGAGGTGGGAGTCAAGTGGAGCTGGGCTGTCATTATGGGTGATCTAGCTTTTTACTTCAATTTTTTGGTGGGGTGCATACACAAGATATACATGTGGTCTTGGATCTATGTTTACTGTTGATTCCAGGTGGCTTTGTCTACTGTGGAAACATTTGTAATTTGAGACTGATATACTACATTATTAAAGCAGATGTTTTCTCTTGTTTTTTAGATTCTGTATGAACTTGTATCCAAGCATTTCTTTACTGGACCTGAGTGTTAGTGAGAAACATTTATTCTTTATTTTAAGCTGGCTTTACTACCACTATTAATTTTCTGAATGATCTTTCTAGTAGCAATTTCATATGTTGGAAGGCGTTGGATGCCATCTTGTTTAAGTGTCCTTACCTGGTGTTTCACAGGGGATTTTTTTACCAATTCCCATTTTCTCTTGAAAGCTGTTTCTGAACTTTCTGTTCACTTTATTTTTTCCTGTATGTTTAGGGTAGACAGGAGTGCCAGATTTTGACTGACCACAGCACTTTTACTGTTACCTCATAAAAATGAAGGATCCAGTTACTGTTTGGCCTAGGTTGTAAAGAGAAGTTTGTACTCAACCTGTTAGGTTCTTTCCCTTGTGATGTTGTTGTGTCTTTCGGCTTTTCCCGGTTAGGGGTTGCCACAGCGGAACTCCTGTCCGCTAATGATTGGCAGTAGATTTTTACGTGTCGAGTTGCTAGCTCTGAAGCACAACCTTCAACGAAAGTACGCCCATTCACGCATGTCTCCACACACAAGACGCTCTAGCTGAGAATCGAACAGGACAACGTCATACTGTGAGGCGACAATGCTACCACAGCACCACCACCGCGGTTCTTTCCCTTGTGATGAAGGAACATATTCAGGCTAGAAGCACTGCTGTTTTCACTTGATGTTATCTGAAGTGTGTTTCTGAAAAATGGTTGCTTTGCCTCCACTTGGTCTTAATGCATAACTTCATAAAACACTTCAGCCTTAAATGTGTATTCTAGTAGCAAAGTGTCTTTCAGCACAGTTGCCTTGTACTGCATAACATTTTATTTCCTTACATTATCTTGTTTACCAAGCTTCAGGTTTGCTTTTGCTAACTTTGGAATTTGCGGTATTTCTGTGTCCCATTTCTAAAGTCCTTTTAAACTAGGTTAGTACTGATAAGAGCTCTTTCCACATCTGTAGATTTTCTGGTAAGATTTCAAAGGTTACTAAGATGCACAACTCACTAATAAGGTAGCGGTAAGCAAAATTAAAATGCAAGAAAAAAGTCAAACCGCTACTTCATGGCTACTCAAAAAAATCCAAACTTTGATTTAAAAATGTTTAAAATTCATTCATCAGAGACTTGAGCGGACCACTAACGAATTTGGTATTTTACAGTACTTTATGTTTTAAACATTTTTAATTAAAGTTTGGAATTTTTTGAGTAGCCGTGGAGTAGCGGTTTGAATTTTTTCTAAGATTTCAAAGGTTGGTCATTTATTATCCTTCTTTCATTTCATCAATAAGGTTTTGTTTCACATATAGAAAGTCAACCGTGAGGCTCTTAGATCTTCTGACTAACTTACGCTACAAGTCCTAAAATGCAAAAATTAAGATGACAATTCAACCTTCTTCTATGGTCTCAATGTGTAAGTCAGTATCGCCACACAGTGTTCTTTAAGTGTCTGACAAAATGTTATTTTCTGAGATGCATTATTTGCATATGCAGCATTTGATAACTCTCAAAAGTGCCCCCAGGCATTGTCCAGCTTAGCATCCCCTAAATAGTTTCATGTCATGACAGCTGTTTGCTGTCATTCACTATCTGTTCCACTCCTTTCTCTAGCACCCCCATCAGTACTCCTGCATCACTTCAGCTACTCTTTCTACTGTTAATTCCCAGTATTCTTTCTTGCATTCTGCTCATTCGCACAGTGGTACATTGCAGTGTTTTAGGTTTGAATCTGCTGACACATTGGCCCTTTTGTCTGGTAGCTGGCACAGTGAGTTAAGGCTGTGAGCTGCAATTACAGTATTACAAAGTTTATCTCTGCCCTCATTTGCCTGCTGTTTGGTTTGACCTTGAACAAGTCTTTTAACCAGACATTGTTCCTGGGTACATGAATGTGTTGACTGCTCCTGTGTTAACTCTCTAATTACTTTCAAGGTATCCCAGAGGAGGACTCGTTCTTTTTCCCATGGCTACAGATATTTTGATATGTTTTGTTTAGAGACATTGTTCCTATCTTGTTTCACTGTTTTGCCACATTGAGAAGATGACCAAAGCACAAACTCAGTGGTTGAACATGATATTTCAGGCTGTGCTATGTCCAGGGAATCTATTCACTGTTTTCAGAAAAGCTGTTGATTTCTATCCTCTGGTCATCCATATTGAAACTAATAATTTCATAAGATCATAAGAGGTTACTAGACTATTGGCCATGATGCCCGTATAAGCCTAGCCAAGAGTTTAGCCTGTGTTTAGACAAGTCAGCACCTAGAGCCCCTGCTCAGCAGGAACACAGGTGGAATCCCAGGAGTGTATTTTCAGATGGGGGAGTTTCTGGGACAGAAATCTGTCCTGCCAACTAGTTCTATTGATATCACAGACCAGGTTGAGGTCACGCATATGGGTTGCTTGAGTGGAGCTTGACTTGCGGATCTGCAGCAGTCCCATCAAGGCGGTGTCTGAAATTTCTTTGTATGCCAGACAGAGGTCACCTCTGAGGAGTCTATATGAAACTGAGTAGAGGGACAGGACTTTTAGCCTATCTGTGTAGGGTAGGTGTTTGAGGCCCTGGATTCTCCTGGTGAGGAACCTCTGTGGTCTCTCCAGCTGCTGCATGTGCTTTGCGAGGTACATGACAAAGGGGGCATTATACTCAATAACTGGCCTTATAAGGGAAGAATACAGGGATCTTATGACCTCTTTGTCCCTGGATGAGATACCCTTGCGTATGAGGTCGGCCATTTTAAAAGCTTTCCGTACAATGGAAGCAACATGGTAATCAAAAGTCAGGTTCCTATCAACCTGGGTGCCCAAATCTCTCACTACTGATTCTGTACTTAGGGTGTTAAGTGATAGTCTGTGGGGACGTCACTCTCCCCAAAGGGGATAATGATATATTTTTTGGCATTCAGCTTGAGGCCATGTTTCTGGCACCAGTCATTTGTTTGGGTAAGACCCTCTTGGAGGACATCCACATCACTTGGAGAATTGATGACTGTGCCCAGCTTGCAGTCGTCTGCAAACTTGGGTCAGCCGTAGCCCACTGGTTTTGGCCTGCACCTCAGAGAAGTATAAGCCTGAATAACAGAGGGCCCAAGACCGATCCCTGGGGTACACCACTCATTACGGGTCTACTGCTTGAGGTGGCTTCCCCTATTTTGATTAGGTGGGTTCTATCAGTGAGCCAGTTCGCTACCTATTTGGTAACATGTGGATTTATGCCTAGTTGAGAGAGTTTATCTACTATGCCCAAGTGGGGAATAGTGTCAAAGTGCTGAAGAGTAAGAGTTTGGGCCAGGCCAGAATTCCATTTTATAGTAGTGTGCTGTGACAGCATCTGCTTCGAGACAGATGAGCTCAGGATGTGAAGAAGCAATGCCTTAAAAAGAACTGTGTAGGTGTGTCTGCCTTTGTAATATGCCCTGATGGCTGCATTTCCTATTTTGCACATCTGCTAACTGGCATACTTTTGAAGGAACAACTACTAAATAAATTCCCACAGCAGCTGTAGTTGAAGCATAAATTTTTTACAACATGCAAGTTTTGTGTAGAATTAGCATCTAAATTAACTAACTTATGGAAATTTTCTAGGCTATATTGTAGTAAAAAAAAAAAAGATACACTAATGTATTTTAGGGATGTGATTGGTGATGTGTGTGTTATTTTTAGTGGTACTTTATAAATATCAGTATAAGTGAATTTACTAATTAATAACAGTAAGTTTCAGAATAATTTTAGCAAAGTAATTTGTGTCAGATCTCTTGTCTCTTCATACATGTATAGAAATGTGTTTGTTTCTATCTATAAAAATATGCAAATTCTGTATAGTAGATATGTATTGTGACAAAAGTACACACACACACACACTAATATATATATATATATATATATATATATATATATATATATGTACATGCATATACATCCATGCAGACACACACACATATACAAACACACGTGTACATATTTTGTTATATTTATGTAAATATCAACACTGATGTAATAAAATGTGTTATACTTTGTACTGATGTTTACCTGTAAAGATATTGCCATTATTTCACTTAATTTTCTGCATTGCCTAATTTATGTGGCCATGAAAAATAACAAAGCACATTTTCAGTACTTTTCCATCAATCACTTTACCATATCAGGACCGTGGAAATAGTTTTATGTAGTAGCATAATCTCCAGTACTTGCTGATTAATGGATAATTGAAATGCATTATGCAAATATAATGTAGTTAGGAATAACGAAATAAGATTTCCTCCAGAGACAATGTACATTATCTGTGATCTGAAGAATTTAGTGCTGGAGATTGACAGCATGATTCACCAAAAACAGAGTAAAAACCTCATAAGATTAAAATCAGTCTCTTGGCTTTATTTGTGATATATATGTTGCGATAGTATTGATTCATAACTGGAACAAAACTAGGTTTTATGTTGTATGAATATTCATTTTTATATATGTAACGAGTGAAAAACTCACAACTAAGCTTAGTAATTTGAGAAATAACTCATTTAGTACATTCAGTGTTATGTTGCATCAGTAGTGATAAAACAGGCTGTGCACATATTTTTGTGTGCATTTTTATAGTAAAGGGGAGCTGATGCACTTTTACTGCAAAATCACAAAGAATTAAGGAATTGGGATGTCTGTAAAACTGTATTTACAGTCGTAGAACTGTGACTTCTAACACTTTTCAGTTTGTTGGTTGAGCTAGAAAGTGAGAGAGGAATTGTGGGTTATGCAGAGTGTGGGAGTACCATTTTCACAGATTAAAATTAGTCCTTTTTCCTTGACGTACTTGCTAGTAACTGCTGTACATTAGACTCTGCAAAGATAAATATTATTAGCCTTTCATCATTCTGACTTTATAAGCATACTTTAAAGTAACTTAATCCTTCCATGTGTGCACTACCAAACTGTTTGCTCATTTTCTCATTTTAATAAGAGTAATTTCCCGCTGAGCCAGGCTAGTTTATGTTGGAGGATTAAAGATGAATGCTTCAAAAGAATCAGTATTGATGGCATAAAGTAAATCTTTAGTTGTATATATAAGCACTAACAGTAAGTACCCAGAGATAAGTATGTAAGATATGTGAGGAAGTGAGTGTTATATGTATTTATGATCTGTAAAACAGTGATTGCAGCTAAAAACAAATATTTATGTATATACAGTGATTTTTATACATTTACAGCTACGGTGATGCTTACTGTGTAGAGCTTGAGTAGATAATTAGAACAGATAGCAGATAGTTATAGGCAGAGTACAAACTGTCGAGTTGAAGGATGAAATGAGGGAATAGAGCAGTGTATGCAGAGAGAGGCAGGTGGAAACAAGAAGCCTAGGAAAGTTAGGATACTAATGACAAACAGAGGTTGAAAGGAAGAAGCAATAAAAAGTGATGGGAGAAATGAGTGTAGTTTGGTGCTTAGGCTGGCTAAAGCAAGAACAAATGATATTTACAGAAATGGAAAACGTGACATCAATGTGGGTGTACAAGTACAAGAGACAAGTGTTTATTTGTTTAACTAGTCTTAGTTCCTCCAAAAAAGGCACCTGATTCTAAGGAGTATTACAGAGGAGTGACACATAATTAGCTCTAATGGTGATGGGTATGGTTCATAGTTTCATAGGTAGGTACTAGGCTATCAGCCCAAGGGCCTAAGTAAGCTTAGCCAACAAGGTTCCCTGACTTATGCCGCCACAGAAAGTTATTTTCCTGTGCCCCTGTCGAGCAGAGCCACAGAAGTGATCCCCGGGGTGTCTTTCCTATTTCCCATCCACTCATCACGATTTTTCTTGAAGAGTGCTAATGAGGAACTTTGCTTGACATTGATGGGTAGCTTGTTCCAGAGTATGGGAAGTCTCTGGGACAGGAATCTATCCCTCCAGCAAGTCCTGTTTATTGTGGTGACAAGGTTTAGGTCCCTAGAGCATGTAGCTCAGAGGGATTGGTATTTCTTTAGGTGTAGCATGTCCCAACAGCTCTGGGTTTGACATAGCTTTATATGTTAGGCAGAGATCACATTGGAGTAGGTGATATGCTACAGAGTAAAGCTGGAGTTTTTTGAGACGGTCAGTGTAGGACATCTGTTTGAGGCCAGTGATCCTCTTTGTGAGGTACTTCTGTGGCCTTTCCAGCTGCTGCAGACATCTTGTGAGGTACATTCCAAAAGGGGCGTTGTACTCTATAATGGGTCTAATGAGTGCCGAGTAGAGGGGAACAATGACCTCTTTTTTCCTGGATGAGAACCCTTTTGTGATGCCACGTAGAAGGATTTTCTGACTACTGTGACGATGTGATTATCAAAGGAGAGACCACTGTCTACCTGGGTCCCAAGGTGTCTTACCACACATTTGGCATTAAGTTGACTGCCGCCTATGTGGTAGTTCATGGGTACAGAGTTTTTACCAATGGGGATGACAATGCACTTTTTGGCATTGAGCTTGAGGCCATGGCTCCGACACCAGGCATCTGTCTCAGTGAGGCCCTTCTGTAGGATGTACCCATCATTTGGGGACTCGACTATGGCTCCTAGTTTGCAGTCATCTGCGAACTCCATTAGCCAAAGGCCTTCTGTGTTAGCCTGTACTTCAGAGAAGTAGATACCAAACAGGAGAGGACCCAGGACTGAACCCTGTGGTACTCCACTTGTCACTGGTTTGAAGTCAGATTTGGAGTCTGCAACTTTTACAGTGTGGGTTCTGTCACTGAGCCAGTTGGCAACCCATCTTGTGGCGTAGGGATTTATACCTAGTTTAGTGAGTTTAGCTATAATTCCAGAATGGGGGATTGTGTTGAAAGCCTTGGCGAGGTCAAGATAGGCTGTGTGAACCACCTTACCCTCGTCTACGGCTTTGGTGACTGCTTCAAAGAAGTCGATCAGGTTCATGAGGCACGATCTGCCTTTCACAAACCCGAACTGGGTGGGGTCCAGAGTTTTGAGGTTACCAATGTCTTTGTTTATGAGTTCCATGATGATACGTTCCATGGCCTTACAGACCAGGCTCATCAGGCTAATAGGTGTTCAGCACTTATACATTTTTAGACCCAAGGTGCAAAATTTTTGTTTTAGAAAGAAGGGAAGATAGTAAATGTAAGTCAGCAGAAGTTAAGTAATTGCAAAGATCAGCTAGTGAAACTGCTTGGGGCACAAAATTAAAAGAATATTGGAACACCCCCATATGAAGTTAAAAACTACTAAAATAGGAGACTTCTGGACTGTTTTGTTTAGCTGCTTTTTAATGTATATTGGCAGGAGACAGGACTGATTTTATTTTCATATGCCAATATTATTCATAAGCATCTGCAGTAGAATAGAACATGATTACTTAGTCCAGAAAACACCAAATACCTCTGGAGATAAAACGCAAAAATGTAGAACAAAGAAAAAAACTGCTGAGGTATGGCTCCAGAGTCTCCAAAATCTTTTTTCAAAAATAAAATAGACACAGTGATATCCAATGCGTATGCAGTACTGATTTAATCTCACACAAGCGCTTTCACATCAAGCTTCGTCAGGTATATACACCTGACGAAGCTTGATGTGAAAGCGCTTGTGTGAGATTAAATCAGTACTGCATACGTATTGGATATCACTGTGTCTATTTTATTTTTGAAAAAAGATTTTGGAGACTCTGGAGCCATACCTCAGCAGTTTTTTCTTTGTTCTTCATGATTACTTAGTGTTCATTTTGATGTATTTAGTATGTTCAGAGCATGACATTGACTTGGATCAAAGTTCTGAGTCTTTACAAAACTAAGTAACATCAGTTTTTATATATATAATCTCACTATAACTTTCCAGACTAACCACTTCAATCTTGATTCTGGGATGTTGCTTCTTTATCATTTATAGTTGCATTACTGCACACTTCCAGGTCATCTGTCTAGATATTCCTCAGTACGTAGGAGAATGTATTACTGAATGAATGGGTAACTTTCCTTTCATATAACATTTACTTTGCCTGGGTAAAAGCTGTATATTTCACTTTTCCACTTAAAGTGTATTAATATTACCATTTCTCAAAAATGGCCAAAAATTCCTTTGTACACCTATGTCTCCTTCAACCATAACACAGCTTTATTAAAGTCTTCCTTTTTAGATTTCTTAGTATCTTATTACACTTAATCTCTCTTTATACATGAATGCATTGCTTATTAGTCTCTTTCCCAAAACCCTCAGTTTGTAAACGGCATCTTGTGCTTGTAAATTGCCCTAGAGAAACAGAGTTGAAAACTCTACTTAACTTCTTCAGATCTCCCCTCTCTTTTATACCATTCCTACCCTTGCCTCTTTGTTTATGTAATTATCTGCTTTTATTTGCTGGGAAGTTCTAACTAGGCTGCATTTTGCCCATTTTCAGCAGCGGCCTGGGGAGAAAAGCTCCATAACAACCGATTATAAGAGCACATGGTACATCCATTTTAAGACATTAAGAATAGTACGTAAAGATTTAAAAAAAAAATTAATCTTTATTGTCTTATCACTTGTGACGTAGGCAAACTTAGAATCAATCAGCAATTAAACCCATCCATTGAAAGACCAGAATTACCCTTGGGGATGTCCATCACTTCCACCATGAACCTTTCAGAGCTTGATGTATTCAGATTAGTGAATCAGCTCTTGGTGGCCAGAGGTCTCTCTTCCCCATCTAGGACCTCTATCCCACCCGGAGCCAAGGTTTACTGTCCAATGACTCCCACTTACCTTTTTCCTTCAACCTCTCAGCAGGTCTTGGAGCCCTCAACTTCATTGTTCCCAGTGCCAACTACTTCAGGGCTGATGGTGGACCTCACCTTGGCTCTGGGGCTGACTCTTTGGTCGGTGGCTCTGTCAGAGATGACCCACCCATGGGGACCATGACTTGGCTGTCGGCTCTGGGATCCGTGGATTGGCTCCAATTTTTTTCCATGGCGACGTCTATCTTTCCTGGTGCCCTGGCAGTTTCAAGTCCTCATGCAGCTCCTGCTCTGGAGGTGGGCTGGTTTGAGCAAGGTTTGACACCTGTTCCAAGGTTGTCTTTCTCTGTTCCAGACTCCCATCCCTCTTTGGGTGGGCCTGCCTTCCAAATTATGGAGAGAGCCCTGGCATCTGCAGGCTCACAGCTGACACCATCCCTATCGGAGTGTCACATCTATGTATCCTCTGGCTCGCAGCTGTCCCAATCTGCTACACTGGAGCAGTGGGCACAAAAGTAGCAAGACACCCTGTTGGAGGGTCCCCTTTCTTCGGAGTCCTCCGTGGATCTTCCCCCGAGGAACCACCCCTTAAGAGAACGTGCAAGGGGAAGCACCTGAATTCTTCAGAAGAATCGGTCATGGAGGATACAGATTTTGATGAAGGGGAAGGGTCGACTCTATCACTCCCTGAAGATGTCTCCTTTGGAAACATCCTGAAAATTTAAAAACAGAGGAGTGATTGGAAGTCCACAAACCCATCCTCATAGGAATCTGTTTTCTTGCAGGCTTTTTGTGACCACCCTACTACTTTTTGGGTGAACCCTCCTGCCAATGAACTGGTCAAACTGATCATGCACTGTGCATGGAATGCCCCTGATATTATAGAGCCAATTCCCTGGAGACCGGACAAAATAATTTCTCTGCCCCGGGATCATCCTCACTGGTCAAAAATGGTCTAGCAGTAAATGCCATGGTGGTGGCGGCTGCCACAAAGAAGGAACTCTCTGAGGAGAGTCCAACTATCCATCCTCCTGAGAGTCCTGGATGATGGCCGGATTTGGGAAGCGGGTCTTTGCTTCATCGACCTTCACCATGTGGTCCTTGAAATTTTTGGCACATTTTATGTGACTCCAAAGGAATCTGATAACCAAGCTTTCAGAAACCTTAGCAGGAGCAGTGTCTGCCTCTCAGCATGCCACTGTAGAGTCCATCTCCAACTCATCCATCCCGCTTATTGCACATATAGCCAATGGGGCTTCCAGGGTAGTGAATACAGGAGTTGCCATTAGGTATCATGCCTGAATGCGCTTGTGTGACTTTGTGGACCCCTTCAAGTCTTCCTTTATTAATGCTCCCATTGGTGCTTCGTCCCTTTTTAGCCCAGAAGACAGAGACACATTATGTAGGTGTGAGAAGGACGGAAAGACCCTTTCTGCTGTGGGCATGTGTTTTTCCACTCCTCAACGGCCTTATTCCAAGAATCAGAGGAGTGGAAAGATGTGGTTCGGAAAGTCCCAAGAGCCTTTTTGGGACACACGTGGCAATTATTCCTCCTGGGGCAGAGGGGGAAACTATTCTCTAAGATGGGCCTCCCGTGGCAGAGGGGGCCTGCATATCCAGGGTTCCAGGGATTCTTTCTCTGGGCAACCCTGCCAGCACCCCTGAGCAGTGGCCCAATTGCTTACCTCTAGAGGCAGTTGGGGGAAAATTTTCTCTGCACCATGCAGCCTGGCACACAATAACATCAGATTCTTGGGTGCAGACAATTACCAGAGATTACTATATCCCCCTTCAATCTTTATCCCAGACCACAAAGACAACTTCCCGATGTTCCACCCAATCAGAGGGATATAACAGCACTCGAAATGCAAAAGCTGCTTCAAAAAAAGTCATCTAAACAGTCCCACCAGACCAAATAGGATCTGGATTTTACTCAAGATTCTTTTTAGTGCCAAAAAAAGACAGGAGGCAGGAGGCCAATCTTAGACCTCAGTGTGTTGAACTTGTTTGTTCAACAAACAAAACTCTGGATGGTCACAATTCAGTCTATCCTTCCTTTTCTGGAGAAAGATGATTGGATGTACTCCATAGATCTTCAGGATGTGTATTACCACATAAAAATGGACAAACGCTCCAGAAGATACCTCCACTTCCAGCTAGGAGCCAGTCATTACCAATTTAGAGCACTGCCCTTAGGTCTCACCACAGCCCCCAGAGTGTTCACCAAATGCATGGCAGTGGTAGCAGCTTGCTTAAGGCTACAAGGATTCTGGGTGTTTCCACCAGGCACTGCATATGCTTTCCACCTTGGACTCCATTGTAAGGCTTGCAGATTTCTTATGCATCTCGATCAACAGAGAAAAGTCAAAGTTATCCCCCACACAGGGCATAAAATTCATCGGAGCAAGACTAAACACAAGATCCTGCATGGATGCTCTTCCTCTTCACAGACTGGAGAAGTTGAGGTTACAACTAAAAATGATATTCTCTCAAGACAAAGTTCCAACCCACCAGGTCTTACACATCCTTGGGTCCGTGGCAGCAGCAGTCACCTTAGTTCCTCTGGCGAGATACCTCATGAGGTTACTTCAATGGCTTCTGATGTCACAGTGGTCAGTGTGAACTCATCTTGTGTCCCACCTGATCTGAATAGCTAACTGGTGCAAGCAGGACATACATTGGTGGGTGAGTCCAGAAGACAAGGTTTGGAGCCGCACCTTTTTCCCCCTCTCAACCCAAGGCCATAGTGACCACAGATGCATCCCTGATAGGGTGGGGGGTGCATTTTCAGTAAAAGACAGTTGCAGTGCTCTTAACGTTGCAAGCATTCTAATCTGCCTTCCCTTCAGGGACAATTGCTTTTCAGTCAGACATCATGTCAGTAGGCTGGTACATCCGTAAACAAGGGGGAACCAGATCCTACCCCCTTTGTCGGGAAGCCGCAAGTGTTTGGCAATGGGCGATCGCCTCCAACCACTTTCAGATAGCAACGCACATTCCAGGGAACTCCAGTGTGATTGTAGACAAACTGAGCAGATGCATCCTCCTGCCTCGCGAGTGGTCTCTCAATCCCATATGTCGCGGCAAAGATTTTTTGTCGATGGGACATCCTTGCTGCGATCTGTTTGCCTCTCCCACAAACCACAAATGCAGCAGCTACTTTGCCCACGTACCCCCTCGGGGGAGTCCCGAAGAGATGCTCTTCTCCACAGTTAGCCTCCGGGACTTCTTTATGCCTTCCCACCAATCCCCCTAATTCCCCAATTTCTAAAGAAAGTCCCGTGGTTGAGAAGCAAAGTGATTCTCATTGCACCTTATTGGCCCCATCAAGTCTGTTTTCCCTTTCTCTGGCCTCATTGATCTACCAATTTTCTTCTCAAATTTCTCAAACAAGGGAGAATATTGTTTACATTTGTTGGCAGTACACAGATGTTTTTACTTGGATAGAGCAAAGTCTTTCAGAAAATCGGACCAGGTGACCCTTTTTGGATCCTAGACTGGGCAAACCAGTTTTGAAAGTTACACTGCCAAAATGGTTGAGAGATTGCATCACTTTTATTTATCAACAAAATAAGTTGGACTTGTCAACAAAAGTTAGGGCGCATTCTACCAGATCTGTTTCTAGTTCAGTAGCCTGTCATTCCAGAGCTTCTATGGATGACATATGTTCTGCCACAACTTGGGCTATTCCCCATACCTTTATCACTCATTACAAATTGGATACATTCTCCCGGGGAAGAGCATCCTTTGGCTCTATGGTACTCAGGAATATCCTTCCCTAGGGACTTTGTCCCAGCAGTCAAGAATGAATGAAGATTGACAACATCAGATAAAGAAGTTTCATTCTTACCATAATGTTCCATCTGTGTTGTTGATCATCATTCATTCTTGACATCTCACCCACCTTACACCTCCTAAGACTCCTGAAGGTTTGGAACTAGTCCTGGGATCCTGGTAAGGTTGTTGCTCAGACAAAGCTTCTGTCATTTTCAACTCTATAGGCAGACTTCATTCGAGGGGAAGGGAAGAGAGGCATTATGGGTTGCCTTGGCTTGAGAGTTTCTGGGTGGCATGAGCTTCATATAACGGCCGAGTCAGTTTGAGGGTCGGAACCAAGACCCAACAGTCAAGAATGAATGAAGATCGACAACACAGAGGGAACGTTATGGTAAGAACATAACTTCTTTTTTATATCAAAGTAAACAAACCATGTTAACAAGTTCACATTTAGAATTAGAGAAGGGTGGCACAGTGGTGCAAAGGATAGTGTTACCTCACAGCAAGAGGTTCTGTAGTTTGATTTTCTGCTGGGGTGCATTCTGTGCAGAATCTACATGTCCACTCTGTGTTCACATGAGTTTCCTCAGGGTGCTTCAGCTTTTTCCCACATTCCAAAAACATGCAGTAGGTGGATTGGATACTCTTAAGTTTACCATAGTTGTGTGTGTGCATGCAAGTGTGTGGTGTGCAAGAACTACTGTGGCACGGCTATACACCCGGTGGTTTAAACCTTAGTTCAAGGTGATTGTCATTGTTGAAGTGGGACCCCTACCCATGTGCATAAATGGGAAAAAGAAATTATGGATGAATAGATAAGTTTAGAATCAGTGAGAGTTTTGAGTTTAGAACCTAAATGTATTTACACAAGTAGCAGGAATTTAAAATGTATACTTGAATATAATGGACAGGTGACTTTTTGTGGCAAGAAAAGAGCAACATATGGTAGCTGTTCTTACTGTAGGTATGTACAAGAAGGGACATGTATAACAATAGCATCTTGGGAGAAAAGTATCGGACCACCAGGTTTCTTCAACTGTAGTTCTATAAGTTTAGATGTTAAGTTGTCCCATCCCGCCTTCGTTCTTGCTGTTTGGGTTTGGAGCCGATCCTCGGCTCTGACTCGTTCTACTTCTATAGCTTGAGAGCTATTTACTGGCTCAAGGCTAACTGTTATCCCGGAATGGCCAGCACCAGCTACCCAGATCTTGTTTGCCGCTTCAGCTGCGAGGTTGCTTTGTTACTGGCTCAGGCTTAGTATAGTTTTTTTCTATTATTATAATTGTTGTTTATTCTTAAAAATGTATCAAGTTTTTGCCTAGATATAGTACTTTATCCCTTATCAACTTTCTTGTGCGTGTTGTAGCTTTGCTGGCCATTGCTCCATATCTCGCAGGCCTTCTGTTTCCCCTGAACTTGTTTAAATTAGAGAGTCCCGTCCCCCCAGACAGCCGTTTAAATAAGTGGCTCTCCTTTCTGTTCCTTAACTGTAAAAAAAAAAAAAAAAAAAAAAACTGTTTGTTTTTAAGTATAGTAGTGTAACATGTCTAAAGAGGCCAAAGTTTCTGGCTTCAAAAAGTGTGACTCATGCTGTCAGAAAATGTGTCTGACAGATGGACACACTAGCTGTGTTTATTGTTTAGGGGCTGTGCACCTGCAGGACTCCTGCTCTATCTGTCATGCATTTAGTCCAAGGGTCCTGCAGGAGCGCAAAAACAAATTAATCCTTCGAGGATTATTGAAACCACAGGATTCCCTGGCTAAAGGTTCTCAGCCAGTGAAATCCTATAAATCTGTCAAGCCGTCGGCTCTATCCTCAGAACCAACACCTAGGCTTGAAGAACCAAGTTTGTCAGTGCCGACTGACATCAACAAGTCATCTCCTCCCTCAGCTCCAACTGCTACCTTGGAGACATCTCGGAGCCACAAGCAAGGTCTCCTTCATTGGAGCCGATCCGCTCGGTGTCACAGTTACCCTTATTAGGAAGTGAATGCAGTCATCGCTCTTCATCCCACTCCTCTCGATCCTCCAGGTTATCAGATCAGGACATAGAGAGAGTAGTCAGCAGGTTGCTTAAATCACAGGCCCTTGCGAAATTACTTTCCAGCCCACCTCAGCAGGTTGCAGCTCCATCCGCCTCCATTTCCATTCATCCTCCGACTACACAGACCACGGACAGGCTAATAGTAGAACCGACCGCGCCGATCACCTCCTCTTTGGTTCCGACGTTGGCTCCAATCACCTCAATTGTTCCATCCATCGAGGGATCTGGGCACCGAAGCTCTCTCATCGGCTCCGAGGGGGGAAGTGGCATTGGTCCCTTGTCTGACCCCGCTCTCCCTCTCGGAGCTTCGGCGCAGGTGAGCTCGGCTCCCACATCAGCCTCAGAGCCGTCGCCCTTGACACGGAGAAGTACTCTTGTCTCTTCAGAGCTGGAGCTTTCTTTGCCTCGGGATTGTGATGCCTTCGAGGTCATGCAGAGTGTGCTAACCCCTGAAGCAGACCTACTATCAGCCCCATTGGCTCCTTCTCTTGTGGTGCCTGTGCCAACCTCTGCTCCTCCAGCCCAGAAGCGTAGAGAACCTGTGCCCCAGGACACCCCATTGGGTGACCCCTCTTCTTCCGAGGCCTCCCCTGATCACTCGGAGGAGCCTCCTCAGAAGAAGAAGTGCAAGAGGAAGCACCTAGACTCCCCTGAGTCTGTCACCTCAGATACAGACTTGGATGAATCGGAAGGGTCCCGCAGATGCCCCTCTGAAGATGTTTCCTTTTTGGACATCCTTGAAATGCTTAGGCAGAGGGGTGGCTGGTCTTCCCTAGCCCCTACCGAGGACGAGTTTGTATACCTGGAGGCTCAAAAGGCTTCGATTCTGTGGAACCTACTCTGAGGAGACCAAATAAATTCATAACGGCCCCCCAGGACAAACAATTTCTCTCTAAAGGTGTGCCGGTTGATGCCATGGTGGTAGCAGCAGTCACCAAGAAAGAGTTAGAAACTTCATCTGTCCATCCACCAAACAAAGAGTCTAGGACGATGGACGGATATGGGAAGCAAATGTTTTCCTCAGCGACCTTCTCAATGAGGTCCCTGAATTATCTCTCTCATTTTGCATGTCTTCAAAGGGATCTCCTAAAAGAGCTTGGAGATACCCTACAAGATCCTACAGCTGAGGGAGCATCAGCCAAAATAGCTTCCCAGCTTGCGACTCTTGATTCTATAGTCAACTCCTCCGTGAGGCTGATTTCCTATGCAACCGATGGAGCAAGCAGAGCCGCAGGTACAGGAGTGGCTCTCAGGAGACATGCTTGGCTGTGGCTGTGTCAATTTGCAGAACCCTTTTGGGCATCCTTCGCAAATACTCCCTTTGATGGCTCCTTGCTTTTTGGGCCTCAGGTGAAAGACACGCTTACCAGGTGCGAGCCGGAAGGCAAGACTCTGCCGTGGGAATCTATTTTTCCACTCCTAACAGACCTTATCCCAAAGGTCAGAAGGGTGGAAAGATGTGGTTTCGGAAGTCCCAGGGACCCTTGCCTGACACACGTGGTGATTTTTCCCCCAGGGGCAGAGTGGGAAACAACAACAATAGCAGACGCCGCCCTCGTGGCAGAGGGGGACCAAAAAATCAGGGTGACAGAGAAACTTTCTTTGTCAAACCCTTCCAGCATCCCTGACGGGTTGCCCGACTGCTCACCTCTGGAGGCAGATGGGGGAAGACTTTCCCTGTACCCAAAAGCCTGACAAATGGGTACTATCTATCCTATCCGGAGGTTACAAAATCCCCTTTCATCAACCCCCTCTAAAGTCAAAAAAGTCCATCCAAGATGTTCTACCCAATCTAAGGGATCAATCAGTTATTCAAGTTTCAAAACTGCTAGAAAAAAGAGCCATTCAGGAAGTCCCCGCAGACCAACTAGGATCCGGAACTTACTCAAGATTCTTTTTAGTACCAAAAAAGACGGGACTAGAGACCAATACTGGATCTCAGCAGATTGAACAAATCTGTACAAAAAGAAAAGTTCCGGATGGTAACACTGCAGTCCATTCTCCCCTTTCTGGGTCAGGATAACTGGATGTGCTCCATAGATCTTCAGGATGTTTACTACCATATCAAAATGGACAGATGCTCCAGGAGATTTCTTTGCTTGCGTGTAGGGGCCAGTCATTATCAGTTCAGAGCTCTGCCCCTTGGTCTCACCAAAGCCCTCAGGGTGTTCACTAAATGTATGGCAGTAGTCACGGCTCACCTGAGATGTCAAGGATTCCAGGTGTTTCCCTATCTAGTCGACTGGCTCCTAACTGCTACCACCAGGCATCAACTCTTATAGGCACAGGATTATACAATATCAACCTGCACCCAACTAGGCATTACAGTAAATTTCGAAAAATCTGCCTTGTTGCCCTGTCAATCTGTTACATATATAGGAGCAGAATTAAACACAAAACAGATGTTTGCAAGGTTACCTCAGGAAAGAGTTTTCTCTATTCGCCAACAAGTGTCATTTCTAATGCACAGCAGAAAGGTCCAAGTCAGACATGTCCTGCAAGTTCTAGGCTCCATGGCAGCTGACATTCTTCTTGTACCATTAGCATGTTACCACATGAGAGTCCTTCAGTGGCTTCTCTTCACGCAGTGGCCTTCCAGGAACTACCCATGTCTCCCATGATCCTGATTACAGAAACATGCAAAAGACACCTCTCTTGGTGGATGGTCTCCCCACTGTTGACTCAGGGCAGACCTTTCATTCAACCCCCTCCGGTAGCCACAGTGACCATGGATGCCTCCCTGATAGGGTGGGGGGGGGCATTATCTAGGCAGGACAGTCCAAGGCATGTGGCAACCTCATGAGTGCCATCTGCATATCAATGTCCTAGAGATGAGAGCAGTGCTCTTAGCATTGCAAGCTCTTCAAGACTCTCTCTTTTCCAGGAATATTGCGATCCAAACAGACAGCAGGTCAGTTGTGTGGTACATCAACAAGCAGGGCGGGACCAGGTCCTACCCCTTGTGTTGAGTAGCCTTCAGGCTATGGCAATGGGCGATTTCCTCCCAATGTTTTCTGACAGCAATGCACATCCCTGGGAAATCCAACGTAATAGCGGACAGGCTCAGTAAGGGCTATCCTCATGCCTCACGAGTGGTCTCTGAATCAGGAAGTTGCGGACCTTATCTTCCGCAAATGGGGCCAGCCTTGCTGCAATCTATTTGCCACCCCCCCTCAACAACAAGTGCAGCAGCTACTTCTCCCTGCTTCCTCCTCCAGGTCAAACTCCCAGGGACGCTCTAGTCCACGATTGGCCTCAGGGACTCCTTTATGCATTTCCCCCTTTTCCCCTAATTCCAAGACTCATACAGAAAGCAAAATCGTTGGGTTGCAAAATGATCCTCATTGCCCCCTATTGGCCTCAACAGATATGGCTTCCATTCCTGCACCTTCACCTTCTAGACCAACCTTGGATTCTGGACCAGTGCCAGATCTGTTGATTCATCAGTCAGGCAGGTTACACCAATCCCTTCAGACTCTCAAGCTCACAGCTTGGTTTCTCCACTTCCTACCTTAGCCAGGCTTCCAAGTATCTCCCCAGCAGTTTGCGTTATTATTGTATCCTCCCATAAGTCAACTACGAGAAAGACTTATGCTAGCAAATAGAAAAGATTTTCTAACTGGGCAGAATCTAGAAACTTAGACCCCTTTTCAGCCCCAGTCCAAATTCTAGAATTTCTAGCAGAGCTTTTTCAGTCTGGTGCGGCTGCTGCTACCATCAAGGTGCAACTGGCAGCCATATCTAATTTTCATATTGGAATTCTTAATTTTAGCATAATGTCTCATAAGCTCTGCAAAGCCTTCATGAGAGGAACATCTCTTCTTAGACTCCCAGTGAGGGACCCCACTTCCTCCTTGGGATCTCAGTTTAGTTTTGACTTCTTTGATTCTGCCTCCATTTGAACTAGCAGCTTCATGTCCCTTAAAATTTCTTTCTTGGAAAACACTTTTTCTGGTTGCTATTACCTCAGCTAGACATGTTTCAGAACTCCAAGCACTCTGTATTCATCCTCCATATATGGTGTTTCACAAAGATAGAGTTTCTCTGAGAACCAGCCCATCCTTCATACCAAAAGTCTGTTCAGAAAACAATTTAAATCAATCCATCTATCTCCCCGTCTTCTTTCATAATTATAGCAGCAAGGCAGAATACGGTCTTCACCAACTGGATATGCACAGACAATTACGTTTTTACCTCCATAGGACCAAAGAGCTAAGAAAGTCAGACCAATTATTTCTCTCCTATGCTCACAATAAGCAAGGCCTTCCAGTTTCTAAGATTACCTTATCTAAATGATTATCTGACATCATTGCCTTTATTTATCAGTTAAGGCATAAACATCTACCAGCAAAACTGAAAGGTCATTCTACTAGAGCATTAGCCGCTTCTGTAGCCTTTCAGTCTAAATTGTCCATAGACTCAATTTGTGCAGCTGCCACTTGGGCAAACCCTCATACCTTTATCTCTCATTACAAAGTGGATGTGGTTTCCCCGAAGCAGGGCTTCTTTTGGTTCCACTGTTATGAAGAGTCTGTTCCAATGAGCCACCCAGGGTCTTTAGGTGCTAGTGACGCTGTCCCAAACAGCAAGAGCAAAGGTGAGATGGAACAACTTAACATAAAGAAGTTATGTACCTACCATAATGTTCCATGTTAGTTGTCCTTCATCTCACCTTCTTTCTTGCGTCCCCACCTCCTTCCCCCTTCCTGGAGGATTGAGAGGAATTTACTATGGTTTCACTGGCTGATTTCCTTTTTCTTGGTTCATATGCCAGATAATATTATGACAGTTTACTCTGATCTGTTATTTGGTAAATCAGTTTTAGGTTACTGGTTACTTTATATCTCTAGTGTGCGCTATCACAAATGAGATCTGGGTAGCTGGCACTGGGCATTCAGGGATAAGGGTTAGCCTTGAACCAGTAAATAGCTCTCGAGCTATAGAAGTAGGCCGAGTTGGAGCTGAGGATCGTCTCTGAACCCAAACAGCAAGAAGGAAGGCGAGATGAAGGACAACTAACATGGAACGTTATGGTCGGTACATAACTTCTTTTTCACTTTGTGTAATACCCGTGAAGCTTTGTATGTAGCTAAGACCATTAGGAAATTAAGTAAAAGAATTAGTGGACACGTTTAATATAAAAACAAAAGACAAAAGCAAAGTCTGTTTACAGACGCACTTTATGTAAGGAATTTTAGTAATTTATTTATTTTTTGCTGTAAGTAATATCATTATACTGATGGGGGGTGTAATTACGATGCCATATTGGGAAACGAAAGATGAAATGGCAATTAAAATTAAATGCTACTGTTTTTTCCGGTATTAACAACAGTGTTTCTTTAAGGGAAACAGTGAAAAGTCATAGTAATTTTGAATGAATTAAAAGTAAATTTACAGTAGTCGTTTCAGGTAAAAATGTAGATTGCCGTATATATATATATTTAATATATTGTAATATATATATATTTTTAAGTGTTAAGATTTTAAGTTTACAATACTAAACAGCTTTTAAATTGAAATAGAAATGTACATAGTCATGTAATGACAAGATTATGTAAATAGCAGGAAAGTCAGTTTTACTTTGTATTCTGAAGAAGTCTTGTAAGGAAGAAAGAGCTAATTACAAAGTATTCAAGTTCAACGTTGTTTGGCATCATTTTGTGTCATTTCATTGAGTTTGTTTGTGGTGGTGTTTAGTTATAACTCATACATGATCAGATTGTTGTGTTTAGTATCTGAATTACATAATAAGGGTCTTCATTTAGGCATTTAAACTTATTTGGAATACTAGCAGGTGGAATAATGTGATAGCTCTTGGCTAGATCCAGGTACACTACATGAACTGCATGTCTGCTATCTACAGCTTCAGCAACTTTCTCAAAAAAGTGGATATGATCTACTTTTGAAAAAATATATATTCTTGTGAATCTAGAGCTTTGATGTTTTAGTAATGGATTTTATGAAACAGGTATAAATTAATACATTGCATGACTTTGCAAATCTATGCTTACAAGTCTGATGTGCGTGTACATCCTGGGATTTGAGGTGTGACCCCTTTTCTATAACTTTATAACATACCCTGTAGCTATACTTAAGTTAAACAGTTTTAGGAGGGGGTCAGAAAGGGTATATCAAGGGCTGTTGGTGAAACAGCCAGGTATAAGCAAGACCCATAGAGTTCATATTTTAAGCTTTGGAAAGTGCAAGTGTGACATATTCCATAATAATATTGAAGGGAGGAAGAGATGCAGGAATTTTTGCAGCTTCAAAAACTGTTTTGGGCAGAGCTGTAGCTACATCTGGCACTCTTGGCACCCTCGTCTCATAGTTGCAGAGAAATGGATCAAAATAAGGGGTACCTATCAGTTTGTCAAAATGTCAGCATTTCGAACATCATATGTTCGAAAACTGATTATTGCGAAGCCGCAGAACACGAAATTCTTTCCCAGGGAAAGAATTTGATGGGCCCGTTTCTGTGGCTTGGCTATATTCAGCGCTGTGGCGGAAAGTTACTGGTCGGGTTCAGGTAAATGTGCGATTGTGCGGAAGTTAGGGTTAGGGCACGGGTTAGGTGAGTTAGGGTTAGGGCGCGGGTGAGGTTGGTGTGCGATAGTGACAGACCTTAGGGTTAGGGTGGGCTAGGTGTGTTATGGTTAGGGTGTGGGTGGTGGGTGTGTGATAGTGACAGACTTTAGGTTTAGGGCGGGATAGGTGAGTTAGGGTTAGGGCTCGGGTCAGGTGAGTGTGCGATAGTTAGGGTTAAGGTTTGGGTTAAGGTAAGTG
Source organism: Protopterus annectens (assembly GCF_019279795.1). NCBI lineage: Eukaryota > Metazoa > Chordata > Ceratodontiformes > Protopteridae > Protopterus > Protopterus annectens. Next base: position 643,708,755 of record NC_056731.1, on the reverse strand, counting down.
GATAGATAGTAGTGTATGTACAGTTTAGTGTAGGGTTAGATGTAGGATTTTAAGTGTATGTGTGTGGATTGCTGTTTTTTTGGTGTGCTTTTGTTGTGTGTGTTTTTCTTGGAACAGCGATTTTTTTCCCCTGGGAAAACAATCGCTGTTCTAAGATTTAGATGTTTTTGCACTTTGAGGTAAGAAGTTCGAACATATGTTCGAACTTCAGCCATTTCGGTGAACTGATATAGACCCAAAATAAGTCCTCAGGGCAAATAGCTTTTTATGCACAATAATCTTTATAGATTCATGCTTGTTTATTAGGCTAACGACCACAAGGGCCTTTTTAAGCCTAGCCTTACATTCCAAATATCTGACAAGTTCTGATACCCTTGATAAGTGTAAGCATGGGTGTGGGAGATGAATCATGTACAGCTTACCTATGTCCATTAGAGACATAGGTGCCAAACCAGGGATGAGTTTCTGGTTTCCCATCCAGATGCCCAAGTTACACTTGAATTAAGTTAGGGTGGAACTCTGTTTCACATGGATGGAGAGCCCGTTCCATAGATGGGTTTGTCTCTGGGATACATACCTATCTCCCCAGCAGGTCCTGTTTTTATCACAGGCAAGATTTAAGTCTTTAGAAGGGGTAATTCTGGTGCTATTTTTGTGGATATGCAGAAGGTCAAAAGACCTTTCAGAAGCTGCACAAACAGATGATAGCATCATGCTACAATTCCTAACACCCACACACTGTCATGCTCAGATGCCCAGCAAAAGTGATCCCATCACTTACTTGCAGGGGAAAGTTGGCACATCATCTTCACTGCTGACTGTGCACCTTAGCAGCGTGAATCCTGTGCAGCCCCCCCCCCCCCATTTACTCCCCCCTGATGATGACTTTGGTTTCTGATATGAAGTTGGCACAAATTTATTTGCAGGTATATTAGCAGTATCTGATTATCTTTCACTCTGGATGTTAACTTTAATTTGTGTTTCACAGTGATCTTCCTTAGGGTAACTTTCAGATTTTGCTGAGCTTTTTGACAAAGTCTTTATTGTGATTTGAGTTTGATATACTGTGAATCCTAATTAGCTTTTTCCTTTAATTGTATAGTTTATTAATGTTGCAATGCACCATGATAATTTAATTTTACATTCTTCAATTTATTTGATGCTGATTGTGACAGCTTGGTTTATGTCATTTCTTAGACCACAGTAAATTTCATTGGCATAAGTGAGAGATGAGGCTACCGGGGGCTAGAAGTTTTGCATCTGAATTTTGCGAGCCGATTGTGTAGTTTTGTTAGGTTTGTCTTTTAAAATCATTGAATTCAGAGATGGTATTTGTGGTAGATGTAGATGCATTAATGTTGTTACTCTGGCAATAGGTAGAGTGTTACAGTATACACTATTTGTAGACTTAGCTTTCCTGAGTGCAGGGGATAGATGTTACTTTGTGGATCACCTTCCATGTTGTGGATTAGAGGCATGTTAGTGTTACAGTTTATTCGTACAAATGGATTTGTGAGACAAGTTGCCATGATGTACCACACAGTCTTGTGGCTGAACACTGGCACTGATGTGGTTGGACTTCTGAAGTTGGCTGCTTTGATGTGGTACTAACACTTCATGCTCAGTATCAGCACTGGTGTGAGCGGACATATGTGTGACTGTCTGCACTGATGTGGCACAGAGGCTTATCACAGTACTGCCTTGTGAGTAAAGTCTTTTGGCTGTTCTACAGAGACTTGTTGCAGTGCACTGTGGCCAAAATGCAGTCTATGATGCGGCCAAAGACAATATGCTGCACTGCTAACTAATGTTCTATATATTTTTGAGGGGCTGCAGCATGATTGTAACAGGGCAAAGTAGTGCTTAGTCCCGACTTGTATCTTTTTATTGGGGAAGGTGGTGCAACATAGTTCCATTGGGTACAATTTGTAAATCCCTGGCTGCATTCCTGCTGCTGAATATCTTGCATTTTCAAAAATGGAACCATATTAGGAAGTACACTTTATAAAATTCAAGTTTCATAGCATAGTCTAATTCACTTGTATCTAAAAAAAAATAGACATCTGAGTCTTATTTTAATAATCATATGTGGATGAACATATAGCAATTTTGTATTTTGCAAATTGTAGGAAATTTTCCAGGAGCTGAACAGAGGCATTATTAGGTTTACATAAGACTGCGAATGAGCTCAAAGTTGAAACATTTAAATAAAAGATTCCTAAAGGTGGAGAGTTGGCAAGATGGCGTCAGAATGAAAGGTAATGGCTGTGTGTGCTGCTCTGATGTTTTTTGTGTTTCATTGTTGCAGCCATTACATTTGGATAATCTGCTGGCAGGTTGCCCTCAGTCACTCTGATTAACAAAGTCTTGGGTCCTGCGTTGGTTGCTGTCCCTTCTTCCATGATGTCAGGTCGTCAGGGGTATAAAACATACAGCCGACGCCATTGCATCAGTCTTTCTTGCCCCGCGGTGCCCGAAGCAGAAGCAGTTCGAAAGTGCCAGTCGGCCGACTCCTGAAATTTTCGTTTTCGAGTTTCAGATCCGAAGTCTTCAACTAAAAAGCTAAGTACCCCATTGGGGAAACTTTTTCTTGCTCCTTACCGATGTCAGTAAAAGTTAATAATTGCATTACTTGTGGGAAGCAAATACATCATAAGGGTTTTCATTTGTACTGTATTCCTTGCCTAGGCCCTGACCACAACGTACCTTGCTGTCGCTTTTGTGCTTTATTTAATCAACGCACTATCAAATATCGTTACATTTTTGCTTCTAAATATTTTGGCTCACGCTTTAATTATCCAGAAATGTCATCGGTCAGCAATCCGACTACCGGAATACCTAAAAAGCGCAAAGAAAAAGACAGAGACAGGCCGTTGAGGTCCAAAACTGCCGACAACGCTTCTCCTAAGCCAGTCGCCAGTTCGGTACTCAGTGAGGCACTTTTGCAGCCCCTGATACCCGCTACTTCTGATTTGCAGGCCTCTGAGACCCATTTGGAGTCCAGTATGCTGCGAGATGCTTCAATTATGGAACCCGCGGATGTCTCTACCTTGGATGGGTCTGGAGCCGCTGTGCAGGCACCGGCTTCTGAGGGTGTTTTCAGGCCTACAGATTTGTATATTAGACTGATGCCATCGTCAAAACTAAGGCCAAAATCTCGACCTATGCCTAAAAAACTGACGCCTTGGCAATATGTGCAGGCCCCTATGCCTAAAAAACAAATGATCAAAATGGCTGAAGATTTAATTACTCTGATTAGGGGTAGCCAACCTTCCCCCCCCTTCTAAGAGGCCTAGGCAAGACATTGATTATGAATCTTCTGAAGAGGATTTTATTTCTTCTGACTCTTCTAATGAGCAGGGTTTGTCTATACCTACTTATGAGGACTCTGATGCAGAAGATTCCATTCCTTCTGCTTTTCCCCCCGGAGGATTTTTCTTTTGGGGAAACTTTACATACCTTAAGGGAACATTTCCACTGGGAAAGTCAGGATTTCTCTGAATCTAAAAATAGACTTAGGGATTTTCTTCTTCTTCCACAGCATAGGCCTTTGTCTGTACCTCCTGTTCTAGACATTGTTGATGATGGTTTTTCAGAATCTAATATGGCTACTGATTCTCTGCCTCTGGCTCCTTGTAAGCCAGACAGATACTACAGGGTTCCTGACTTCCACAAATTCCTTTTCAAAAATCCTGTTGCAGATCCTGAAACCATTTCTCACGGTCCCAAGGGCATTAAGGCTTCTACTGCTAAAAATCCTACCCCTTCTGATAGAGATTCCAGGGCGCTGGATAGATGGGGTAAGAAGGTTTACACTTCTGCAATCAGGGCTTTAAACTGTCAATTTCATATGCTAAAATATCAACAGCATATCATGGGACTGCTTAAACAGAAAATTATGTTAATTTCTGACTGTGTGGAAAACAAAGATTTACAGGATTTATTGCATTCAGCTGAACAAGTTGGAAAACATACTTTGCAATGTGGTTTTGATTCTTTGTAGGCCTCTTGCATAGCTGCTGTAACTGGGTCTGTGCTAAGAAGGCATGCTTGGCTCAAAGAGCAAAATCTGCCTGATCATGTTAAAGCAAAATTGTTGGATGCTCCTTTACAACAGGACCGTCTCTTTGGTAATAAGGCTGAAGAAGTTTTAAAAAGGACGGAAGATAAAGCTAAATCTATGCTAACTGTGAAAGATTTCTTACAAGTGCAACCTCCAAGATTTAGTAGGCACTGGCCTACTACGAACTGGTCCTTTCCAGTTCCTTCGAGAGCCACTCAAGTCAAACCCAGACATTCCAAAGGCTCCAGGTTTCAGTCACAAGGGACCTTCAAAACAAAACAATAGGGTGCCTCCTCTTCCAGATCTGGAAACAACAAGACACCTCCCTATGGTAAGCAGTCTCAATGACTTCCCTTTACACTTACCATGTTCTTACCTTTTAGCCACCTCTTTGGGGGGAAAATTGGCTCTTCATGCAAGAAACTGGCAACTTATAACCCAGGACAAATGGGTTTTAAATAGTGTCCCAGGGATACAGATTTCATTTCCACACATTGCCAATTCCGAACAGATGGCTAGACCTTGCCCCCAAATCAGTGGGCAGAGGCCCAGAAACAAGTACTTTCCCTCATGAGCATGGAGGCTATTCAACCAGTACTAGAAGAGGAAAAGGGACAAGGTTTTCTATTCAAGACTTTTCCTGGTACCCAGAAAAGACAAATCATGGCGTCCAATTCTGGATAAACACCTTTCTGGACATTCCAAAATTCAAGATGCTGACTCTTCACCAGTTACTTCCTATGCTAGGCAAAGATGCCTGATTGGCAACTCTAGATTTAAAAGAGGCTTACCTGCATATCCCAGTCAGGGAATCTTGCAGAAGATACCTCCGCTTCAAAGCAGGCTACTTGCATTATCAGTTCTCTGCACTACCCTTTGGCTTATCTACTGCACCCAGGGTCTTTACAAAGTGCCTGGCTCCAGTAATTACATTTTGCAGGCAAAGAAATATTCAAATATATCCATACATGGACGATTGTCTAATTCAGGCAGAAAACAAGGACACTCTTCTAAACCATCTGGCGTTTATAAAAAGGGTTCTAACTTGTCTAGGGTACACTATCAATGAAAAGAAGTCACAACTAGTACCCTCTCAAAAAATTACATTCCTGGGTGAAAGCTTGAATACAACTGCCCAGATGGCTTTCCTTACGCCAGAGAAGCAAATTCATTTGGTGACTTACTTCAAACAGGTGGCCACAAAAACCCTGCTTTCTGCAAGGCAAATAATGCAAGCCTTGGGGTTCATGGCCTCCTGCATTCTTCTAATTCCATATGCAAGACTGCATATGAAGAAACTTCAGTGGTACTTTAAAAAGTCTATGGAGTCAGCATTGTTACAACTTGTAAACAATGATTCCTATCATACCTTGCCTGCAACTAGAGTTCCTATGATGGGCAGAGGCCTGCCACCAAAACAAGGGACTGCCATTCACACCACCCCCTGCCACCCAAACCCTAACTACAGACGCATCAGACTGTGCTTGAGGGGCGCATCTGGCAGAGAAGTGCATTCAGGGCAAATGGAGCCCAAATCAAATGCACCTTCATATCAATCAAAAAGAAATGCTAGCTGTACAGAATGCACTGACAGCCTTCAAGGACTACCTTCATCCAGGACAATTAATGATAAAGACAGACAACACCACAGTTATGTGGTACATAAACAAGCAGGGGGGTACACACTCCTACCCCCTATGCAGATTAGTCATGGCATTGTGGAACATGGCCTTGACCTATCAAGTACAACTACAAGCTCAATTCCTGCCAGCAAATCTGAATGTTCTGGCAGATGAACTAAGCAGAAATCACATGGACCCACACGAATGGAAACTGGAACCATGGATTTTCAACATGTTGACACGCAAATGGGGAGCCCAGGCATAGATCTTTTTGCCTCCCCCCAGAACTATCAGTTGGACAAATTTTGCCCAAGAACTCATCACAAAAAAGCCTGGCAATTGGATGCTCTATCCTTCAGCTGGAAAAACCTATCAGTCTGTGCCTTTCCCCCTCTGCCTCTGCTCTCCTAAGTTTTACTAAAAGTCAAACTGGACAAACCAAAAATGATTTTGATTGCTCCAGACTGGCCTCGCCAACACTGGTACCCACTCCTGCGCAATGCGTCACACCTTCCGCCATGGCACCTGCCTCAGACACCTTACTTTTACTGTCTCAGCAGAACAACCAAATTCTGCACACTCAGCTCCAAACTTTAAATCTTGCAGCGTGGCTAATCACCTAAATTCACCCTTAGCATCCCTCAGCAAACCTGTGATGGATGTCATTTTGGAGGCGAGGAGGTCTAGTACTAGAAAATCTTATGCTGACAAATGGAAACGATTCTGTGCCTGGAATCAATCTCAAGGGATAAGCACAGCAGTGCCCAACATTCCTCAGATTTTACAATACTTAACTGAGATGCTTCACAAGGACCTGTCCTTTTCTTCCATAAAAATACATGCTTCAGCCATTTCAGCTCATTACAACACAGAACCTCCCCTCTTCTCTCATCCTCTGCTAAAGCAGTATCTCAGAGGGGCCAAAAACTTAAGACCACCCAGGAGAGCTCCAACCTCTGCCTGGGACCTCAATTTTGTATTGGAAAAGCTCACTCTCCCTCCTTTCGAGCAAGCTGCTACTGCAGACTTAAAATTTCTCTCCTGGAAAACAGCTTTGCTTTTAGCAGTCACTTCCGCTAGAAGGATTTCTGAATTAAATTTCTCTCCTGGAAAACAGCTTTCCTTTTAGCAGTCAATTCAGCTAGAAAGATTTCCGAATTACAGGCTCTTATGGCAGTGGAGCCTTTCATCATTTTTCATGTGGACAGGGTTTCTCTCAGGACCAATCCATCCTTCATGCCTAAGGTGGTATCCAGTGTGGCTCTTAATCAGACCATTCATTTGCCAACTTTCTTTCCCAATCGACTGAACAAGGAGGAGCGGATTCTGCTTTCATTGGATGTACACAGACAACTTAGATTTTACTTAAACAGGAAAAATCTCAAAGAAAATCTGAACAACTGCTGGTGGCATTTGCTGCAGGGGCAGAGGGAAAGACTATTTCAAAGCAAACCATTTCCAAATGGGGATAAGCCATTGTATTGGTTTCTGCTATATGCACCACGGTAAAACTATCCCCCAGGGGATCAGATCCCATTCCACCAAGGCTGCATCTACTTCTACAGCCTTTCTCAGAGGTGTTCCTACCAGGGACATTCTAGAAGCTGCTATCTGGAGCTCAGTTCATACGTTCACCAAACATTACCATTTACCACTTTTCTCTAAATCCAGAGCTGGCTTTGCCACTGCTGTCCTGCAGGGCCTTATAGCTGGTCCTAATGCTGTATAATTCCCTCCACCCAACCATAGCTTTGGGAATCTACTCAAATGTAATGACTGCAACAGTGAAACACAAAGAACATAGTACACTTGTGTGCACTTACCATAAATGTAAATGTCCGAGTGTATTCACTGTTGCAGTCCTGGTTACCCTCCCTCCAGCCCCCTATTTTTCTCTGGCTATACCTCTACTTTCTTTCACTATGCTTAAAAGCCCTTTTGGTGTTTTTGCTTTTGGGATTGGAGGTATATTTTTTGTGTTTTTAGTTTTATTTGCTCCCCATTTGGGGGGGCACCTGACATCTGGGGCATGAAAAACTGATGTAATGGCGTCGGCTGCATGTTTTATACCCCTGATGACCTGATGTCATGGAAGAAGGGGCAGCAACTGATGCAGGACCCAAGACTTTGTTAATCAGGCCGACTGAGGGCAACCTGCCAGCAGATTACCCAAATGTAATGACTGCAACAGTGAATACACTTGAACATGTACATTTATGGTAAGTGTACACAACTGTACTTTGTGCTTAACTAATTTGTGGCTCCTTCCTTGAGTGTTCATTTGTATTTTTAATGTAATTTAATTATTTTTTTAACTAGCAACAAAGTAAGCAGTGTTCGCTTACTGCATTAGATGGGTTGTATATAAATAATTTAAATTAATTAAAAGTGCTAAGCTGTTCCGTACAATGAATGCCAGTTTATGGTGTATTTAGATTAGAAAGTGAGCTATCAAAGTGATGCTTATAAAGTTCTCATCAATGGAACTGAAAATTGGAGAACCTCTAAGTGCTTAATGTGGACAAGAACTTGGACTGTTGTTTGGGAACTCTTACAATAATTCTGTGGTACACAGTGGTAGCTGGTGATTTCAAAGCAAGGAAAACCTGAAGAAGCAGCTGAATGAGGGGAGCTAAATGAATGCTTGGTGCTGTCATGTCAGGTCAATGCTGGAGTTGGTCATTTTCATTCCCAAACAGCATCATCTCATTGCAACCACTTTATTTACTTTGTATGCTTCAGATGTCTGATTGTGATCAAATAAAATAAAGAATAGTAATACTTTTAGCTTGTTTTCTCAAATATACACTAGCCCTTCCAAGCAAGGTCAATAACTGTTTAACTGTCATCAGAGGACTGCTGGAATGGTCGGTCAGTTTCATCTACAGACTGCCTCCTTATCCATCAGTAGCATCAGTCTGTTGACGTTGTACACCTCAGATGTCTGGTTGTGATCAACTGAATGAGTAAATACACAGATAATGGCCATAGTAACATATTTCAGCTGTTTGCTGTCAAACATGCAGTACAACCCTGTCACTACCCATTCATAAATACACAAGTGATCCCCAGTTACAACTACTGTATTGACTCTGTGCACCTCAGGTGTATGACTGTGATCAAATAAGTACATAAATAATGGACATAGTATTTTATTTCAGTTTTTTGCTGTCAGCACTGGAAGTGCAACCCCAATACAATCCTCTGCACATTAGCACATATTTGCCAACTAGTTGTAGCCACATTATTGACTATGTACTCACATGTCTTTATGAGATCAAATCAATAAATATGTAATTAATGGCTGTAGAATTATATTTCAACTCATTGCTATTGAACACTTACATTGCACCCCATTGCAATGCCACATAAACACAAATGTGTGTGCTCTCACATACATGCCCACCAGTTTATTTTATTGATATGTATGTCTCAGATGTCCAATTGTGAGCAAATATGCATAAATATAAAGACATTTAATTAGTTAATAAATGATACCCAAGTAATGGACTTCATCTCATTGCTGTCGGACTTGTACAGGTCTTCCTACTGCAACCTCTTTTGCATGAGTGCACACACACACACGCACACGCACACACGCACACACGCGCACACACACATACACCATTTTATTGACTTCCAGCACTTCAGATGAGTGATCAGATGAAGGACTGATTAAATATGTAAACAAAAATAAGTAGCCACTGTAATGCATTTCAGCTCACTGGTGTCAGATGCATATAGTGCAACCAACTGGACTCACATGTACAGAGATATGCCTATAATTACAACCACTTTAGTGACTGTCTGCACCTTAGATGTCTGACTATGATAAGATGAATAAAAAATGGCCATTTTAATGTAGTTTAGCTTGCTGCCACCAAACATGTACAGTACAGCACACTGCAACCTGCTGCACTTGTGCATGGTCACTGTCATACACACACTGTTGTGCCCATCAGTTATAGCCACTTTAATGACTGTGTATACCTTTGGATGTCTTATTGACATAAAATAAAGAATGGCCACAGTAGTATATTTTAGCTAATTGCTGTTGGAGAAAGATAATGCAACCAGGGCAAAGCTGTACTCATAAGCAAACTGGGCAATCATCTAGGGCAGAATGCTTGCCATTCTTGCAGAGGTGCCCTTGCCCTGTTTATTTTTAGAGCAGTGTTTCTTTAGTTTAAAAAATAAATAAAGTAATGCACCTCAAGGAACATCTGATAATCCATGGAGCATTGCTTGGCTCCACTTGTAATGTAAATCACTTTTTTAAATGTTAAGAGGTCAAGGGAGAACAGACCTTGCAACATTCAAATGTAGGTCAAAGGCAGATATTTTGGGCAGTATTTCTCTAGCTTTGTATTTATGTGAAGCAACTTAAATTGATATACTTTAATATGTGCTAACTTGTTTGTTTGGACTGTGGAGGTGAGATATTACATTGTCATCAGATATAGCTCACAATGAATCAGGGACAACCCTCAGTAGAATTGAGGACAAATTCAGAAATAATCAGGGACAAAGAAGGACATTTTAAATAGTACTATTAAGTAAAGACATTGACAGAATAAAAAAATATAAATTCATATACATTTTTTAAGTAAAAGTCATCTGTGACTAATTAATTGTTATTCATTAAGTGTAATTTGCCCTTTTTCTCCAAAAGTCACCATTTTTAAGAGGGATTAATAGGAATAGGGCTAAATTTTTGAGTCATAATCAATGACTGTTGAAAGGTATGCCATCAGCTGTCATAGCTACTGGGAGGGGGTTGTGGTTGGCTAGATGAAAATAACTGATCATCTTGTCATATGCTCAGTTTAAACAGTTACTTGCTGCCTTAGCAGAACTAGTGTGCATTAGTGAGAAGTAAGATGAACTTCTTAACAGGAAATGCAATCACTGTGACTGTCTTCTTTCGAGGGAAATGAGTAGCTGCCTGCTTCTGTTTGCTTATTATTGTGGTTTTTCAATACTAATATGAATATGTGAAGCAATGTGTAATATTTTAATGTGTGGCAACTGTTTGTTTGGAACAAAGGTAAAATACATGATCAACTTCGTTTATCATGGTGTTATGTCTGAGTGGTATATAGAGGTTGCTGTAACTGCTTGGTAGGGGTTGTCTGGTTAAAAGTTACTGGCAGTGCTCTCACTTGCTCAGTTTTAACATTCATCCCTCAAAAAAGTTAAATGCTTCACAGAATACCCAGACCTTCAAGACTTCTGGGGGCTGGACTGTATGAATGGATTATGACATGGACTTAGTAATCACTGCTGCCTTGAACTCCACTTAGTCTAAAACTACCCCTGCTCATAGATGTACATAGGAGGAATGAGGAGGCATGCTGTGTATAAATATGCCAGCAGCATCTTTAATTATGACTGTTGGCATTTATGCCTTAATTTTAATCCCAATTTAAAAACCAGAGGTGAGTACCTATTTTGAGGCGGGGGGCAAGTACTGTTTCTAGATATATGTATCCTCACAAATATTTGCTTTCTTGGGTTCATTGTGAAATGATGTTTGGTCAGCTTTAAGCATTAAAAGCCAGATACTTATTATGCCTGTCTTACTTTAAACAAAAAAGTAGGACTGAATTTCTTTTGCATATGCATGATTTTGTTCAAATGATCATTGGATCAAAATGTTTGGAAAAAAGTTCTAAAATGCACCTCAAACCATCTATAACCCTATGGCTTTTGAGTGCCTAGCAGCTCCCTGCTTAATTCAGTTATTACATGGTAGTCTTGGTCAGTTAGGAATTGTGCTGAAAAGATGCAGGAAAAAGCAAAGTTGAAGAGTAAGACTGAATTTATTTCCGTAATCATGTTTTTTGTTGTGGCAACTATTGGATGGAAAGGTTATTTAAAAAACTCTAAAATGCATCTTGGAGCATCTGGAAATCTCATGGCTTAATACTGTTATTTCCATTGCAGCCATTACAGTGTAGTTTTGCTGTGCTGAAAGAATGCAGATGAAAACAAAGTTGAAGAGAAAGACTAAACTTTTTTTCTTTGATCATGGTTTTTGCTCCAGCAATTGTTGTTTGAAAACATTGTTTAAAAAACAATAAAGCGCATATCTGAGCATCTAGAGGCCTTGCAGCTCCCAGACCCCCAATTTAAAGCAGTTGTTTCCTCCAATTGTAAGAGTGCAGTGTTGCCTAGATGGAACACGTTTTATAATTCAAGAAACTGCAGAATGAGTAACTACAAGAATAAAAGAAAACTGAAGAGTAAGAGAAACTGTGAGGAAAGGGAAGAAGGGAAAAAAGTAAACTGGATTGCCAAGTTTACTAGTTTACTTAAGGGTGGCCCTCAGTGCAATGCAATACAACCACTTGCCCCTAACATTAACTGAAAAAAAAATACATACCATCCTGGTTCTTTGGACTGGTTGGCAATGGTACTGTTCAAGATGAAAGAACACATTCATGAATCAGGCAAGCCAACTATCCGGGTCCAATAAATAGGCTGGTTGGCAGTTTCACCATCGAAGAGGAAAGGACAGATTTGTGACTCAAGCAAGCCAGCATAGTACTGTATAATTAGAGAAAACTATCTTAATTTATAGAAGAAAACATGACAGGTTTTCCTTTTGTGCTAGCACCTTCAAAGTGTCAGCTGCATGTCTCTGAGCATTTTTCTTTCACTTTTGATTCAGGCCACCCTCACCTGATGCAGTCTGAACCATTGGAAATAACTGCTTGCTGCTTTCTTTTCCAGCTCAGGCTTTTCCAATTGAAGGACTATTTCAGCCTGCAGGAAATATCAGGAGAACTTTATTAAGGTATAATCACCTTATGCTTTATAGAGCAGTATGTCTAAATGCTAGCTGTTTTAATAAAACAATCTTGCCAAGTCAGACATTTTGTTTGCTTTACATAAATGAGAACCCTACATTCCAAGTCCTGTCATGAGAAAGGGAAATTCAGCTGTTTGTATGTAGAAAAATAAACAGAAACATGTTTCTTTTTGTTTAAGTTAGTTGGCCAAGATTGCAACCATTATCAACCAAGGTGAGGGTTATGCCCCACACCCCCCTAACTATATATTTCAACTCCAAGATTGCAGTACATTGCGGAATAGGACACATTTAAAAAATATATTTCCTTTGCTTACCTTATGCGTTGCAGTACTTCCTGGTTGTTGGCCAACTGTGGCCATTCAGTGAATTATTTTTCTCTGTTAAGCATGTTCGGTACATTAAACTTTTGCTGTTTATTGTTTGGTTATTACCCGTTCGGTGTAAATTTTTTTTATGAGTGAACATAGACCTGGTATGCACAGATGCTGGGTAGAAACAAGCGAGTTAAAACGGTTACAGAGGTACAGAAAATTTGCAGTTAAGCCCCCCCCCACTCATCCTCTTCTCTCCTGATGAATTAAGCAACAAAAGGAAAATACCCACAGACTGTTTTAATAAGGATTATCGTTTAACTATATATGGAAAGGGAAGGATATTTATTAAAGATCAAAGTTTTTGCAGTTTGGGACTGCAGGCCTCTAGTACATTTCAGACTAATCTTAACAACATAGAGATTTCTCCCCTCACCTCACCGGTGCTACTTCATTTAATTGCTGTGACTTGAAAAAGAATTGTGGGATGTGTACATCTCTGTTTGTAATTTGCAGGTGGGATAGGTTATACTTGTAGGTATGTTGACTGTATCTTAATTAGATGCCCAGATTTTTGGCTGGATGCACCCATTTTTCAGGAACCATCGTCCAGATTTTTTGATAGCTGCAGTTTGAGAGGAAAGAAACTTTTTTTAAAAAATTGTCTCAGTGGAGAATTCTGCCTTGATTTCTCATATATTTAGGGGCAGAGAGGTGAATTTTGCTTTCAGATTCTTTGTGTACCAAGTCTGCCTTTATGGAAATTTAACTTAAACTAGTCAGTATTCTCATAATATCCCACTAAGGTGAACATGTGCTCTACTGATTGGAGATAAACACAGACAACTCAAGTACTATGTAAAAAGAAAAAAAACCTCTAAGAAAATATGCCATTAGTTTGCCTTTTTCTAAAGGCTAGAATGGCTAAAAAGTTATTAAAAAGTATCTTTCCAGATGGTAGTATTGTCTTTTTTATTAAAAGAAATATTGTCAGATTTTACAGGGATGCTCTAAGACCGTGTCTGCCTTAGGTGTCTGCATCTATAATTTTCCTGCAGACAGCATTTGTTAAGCTGTTACCTTTATCATTGAAAACTTTTCCTAAGCTTTACAAATGGGATGCGATCTCCAAGACTAGGTCACCGTTTTCCTTTGGGTCCAGCCTTTCGTTAGGGCTGCAGCTTGTGAAATGATTATTTACATAGGGTAAGCAGTCTAGGAGGAGTGAACTGTGTACTCTGTTCTGCAGCTGGAGCATTTTGAACCCCCCTACGTACACACACTTCTTTTCACCTTTTTGTATCTTTTGCTTGGTTCGAAAGTGTATTCTTCCAGCTGGCCAGTGCACTGTAGGTGTAAGGGATAGGATTAATAGCCAGAGAAGTGTTGTGTGTGTCACAGACCTAACTTAACATACCGGACATTTTGTAGGGGTTTACTGTTATCAGTAGACATAACAGAGGAGTTGAGTGCTGGATTTCTTTGGTTGGAGCAGCTAATTAAGCTTGTATCTCTTTGTGATTTGGCAGTAAAACATATCAGCGTACCCTCTTCTCAGATTTATACAGGTGCTCATGCTTTAATATACCCCCAAACTCGCTATTACTCAAGTGTGTGCAACTCTGATTAAGTGTTAGAACTAGACAGGTGTGTATGAAACATCTGATTACATTAAGTTATACAGCTGCCTGCCACAGAACTGTTAGCTCTTGCAAATCTTTGCAGATCAAATGGGAAATTAAATTAAAATATTCATGTACCAGAATGCCAGAGAAGATGATTCTTTTACACCCATAAGGCTACATGTTTTCTTTCCTGTTTTTTTATGCTTAAAACTTAAGATAATTGCATGATCGAGATACAGAGGTAGCAGCTAAAAACATAATACTTACCTAGAAATCTATCACATCCACCATTGTAAAACTTAGTTAATTTAATGCGCCATACAAAGGAAAGGAAAACATAAAAACATTCACCAGTAATACAAACTATCCCATCCCTGAGCAGATGGATGCACTAGTAAAAACTAACATCAGCTGCCTGAATTTGAACTGTAATAGACTGTTCCTTTCAAATAGATAAGTACGACTTTAACTATTATCAGTTTCTGTTTACTGTTGTGTGTCTAATATTAATTAAAAGAACAATTGTCTTGACTGCCATTATTTCTGTCTTTTCCTTGTTATACTAATTAATGTTTGTTACATTATCATGAACGCTAGTATCGTAATTCAATTTGTATTTGATTATAGTTTTGCAATATCCACCTAATTATGTAGCAGAGTATGCTGTTAATAAGTGAAACGTGTGACTTTCTTACTGAATGGCCATCTGTATGGTCAGCCTCCTTTCTTCCTTTTACCCTTTTTTGTATATGTTGTTACTGAAGCTTAAAGTTTATTTAAAGATAAACAGATAAGTACATAGATTTGTGCACTCATTTCTGTTTTTGACAATCACGAGTCAGTCTACCAAGACCATCCAAAATCCTGAGTCATTTGCATAAAACTGACTCATTTTTCAATGAATGCAGAGTTTCAGAACTTTTACCTTAAAATGGACTGGATTTCATGGCACTTAGTATTATGCTGTGGATCATGTAACATTTTGATATATTCATGTACAACTCTAACAGTTTAGCTTTCAACATTTTTGTTTTGTAAAAGGTATGATGGATGTGAGGGGGACTACTTTAAAATGGGTTCTTAGATTGTATACAGTCATGTAGTCATTCTCTGATTGTATACTTCCGTCAGTTCAAGCTTGTGAGGGAGCCAGAGCCTATCCCAATACTGATTGGGAATGAGGCAGGAAACATAAACTGCATAGGGTGCCAGTCTATTGACAGGAAGTGTGACACCCCACCACTGGACCAGTAATCAAAGAGCCTCAATCCTCACCACTTGGCAACAGTGGAGGACATAAACTGGGAGGATGATAGGTACACACACAATATTTCCAGATGCAGCCCTCTGCATTGAAATTTCCCTTAAGAGCACACAGAGACCACAGTCAGTCCGGGGCTGGTTTCTCACTCTTCCTCCAGATCTCCAATAAGACTCCCCACTGGCACAGCTATAGAGTTGAGATCTCAGCTGAGTGACCAAGCCAAGACCCCCAGCACCCTCTCTGCCCAACCAGTGCTTCGTGTCCCTACCCAAGTAAGCTGATACACACACACACACAAACACACACACTCACTTTGAGGATTGATTTACATACACACACACACACACACACACACACACACACACACACACACACACACCCCTAGGAAAGGCTGGCACAGGTTTACTAGCTATGCCTCCTTCTGCCCAGACTATAAGGAAGTTGTTACTGCCACCAGCCACGTCCTTATCAGCTACTCTAAGGCCCTTAACAAAGGGTGTCCAATCTTATAGTGTAATATTAATAGTAATACAAGCGCTAGTTTGACCAAGAGCAAGGCTATTAGGAGTGGCGCACACAGAGTCACCAAGTAAATATGCAAGTATTCTCAAAACTTAAGTATCTCTACACAGATCAGCCACAATTAAAGGTCTAAATATATTTAATAATAAATAATAAAAGAACAAGACAATACTAAATATTTATTCACAGTGACATCAGAGTTAAAAACCACAGGAAATATTTAAAACAACATTGCAGGACAGTCTCAAGTAAAGAAAAATATCTAAACTAAGCTTCACTATATTCTTGACTGAATCTAAGAGAATTATACTATAACCTAAGAACTTACTAATAGAGCAAGGCAGATGTGGTGAATGGATCTTCTAGTTGTTGTTGATATACAAGACAGAATGCAGAATACTCTCTCTCACTAAGAGACTTCTCAAAATAATATCTCAAATGTTACTGCTGGGATAGCTTGCAGAATGACATCACTTTTTGTCATCTGACTTCTAGTCCCCAGGCTAAAACCCCCATTGCTAGAAGCTGGCAGCATTTAGCATGTACCAGTAAAAATATACAGAACAAGAGTTTCTCCCCAGATCTCTGGCAGATGCTGGAAGTCATAAAACAATTGCATTTCCTTCATGCTTTCAAGACTAGTAATTAGTTCACCCTAAAGACAATATTGAAAGTGTCATAGTATAGACATTGTATCTCTTGCTGCATTGAAAACTGAAAGATACCATCTTTTATGGCCTAGCCATAAAGGAATTTAATTTCAGTTATTTTCTGAACTTTGCTTTACTGAAGTTAGCCTCTTGTATTTCAGTTTCCACTGTTAAAATATATGTATTTAAACAGTTACAATAGTGCATGTGCATTTCTGTTGTCTTCCACTAGGGCCCAATATGGTTACATTTCAAACACAGGAGTCTACAAATACCTTTTCAACACACACGTCTGTACAAGCAGTTTGATATACACATGACATACAGTTTTAATACATTTTTAACACAAGCATCTTTTCCAGGTGTATGGTCCTACCCAAACTACCTAATGCAGCCTTTCTGTCCTCCACCAGGAGTCATCACTGCCTCCGTATAAGTTGCCTCCCTCTAAAGGGATGCATAACCTGGCACTAGCTATTCCTTCCTACTCCCCCAGCACCCAGATGTCAGTTTGTTCCAGGCTTTATACAGCTGGCTTCTGTAAGTATGGCCACTCTAAGGTTGGTCGTCCTAGATTATGGTCTGCAAGAGGGCATCCATCACATGACTGTGTAACATAAGGAATTCAGTTTTCTTTTCTTTCTTAAATCTTGGCTTCCCAAAGTTCTTAGCCTTGAGAAATTTTACTGTAGACTGTTGGAAGAAGTTTAACAACTGTATGCAGATTGTTGTTACTTGCAAAGATAGACACACACAACATAAATTTTGCACTGTTTACAGACAGGAAAGGGATAGATGCCAGATATTAAGAGGTGCTTGTTAAGATGCATTCTGAGTTATTTGTCAGTTGTCAGAAATAAAATGCATTGATGTTCGATGCAGTGTTGTAGATTGTAGTTTCCTTATATTACTTTTTTAAATTGCTGGCCATTGTCAGACTGTGTTGAAGTCAGACTTGACCTGGTTGTTCAATGACCCAGCAAATGTAAGAAAGTGGATCGCAAGAGCAAAAGTTTCTTGGGATTAGAAGTTATCTAAGGCTGGTTCAAAAATAAAAGAATTACAATTGTAGAAATTAATTTGAAGTCATACTTGTCCAATTTCATTTTCTGTAAGACATGATGAATGTGAGGGGATTAAGAATGTTGTTTAGTCTAACTTCATTTATACCAGGAGTATATATGAATGCACCTATTAAGACATGTTCAGTAGATTATTGCTGGAAAGTTGAAATAGGAATCACACTGTGCAATGTCTAGCATATCTTTAATTGGTTCACATCCAGTTCTGTGTGGGATTGTACACCTTTGTCATATTCACAAGTGTACATTTGATGTGGATGCATCATATCTTACACCATGTTAAATAATGTAAAATGTATTTTTTAAAAAGCATCGGATGATTCTCAGTTTATTATCATAATCTCCTGTCTGTATTGCTGACCCATTGTTTTGCTGTAAAACAGTGCGAAAGGAGAATAGGCATATATAGTGTAAAATAAAGTGATGCATTCAGAGGTAGAGCCTTCAGTGTGATAGGAGAAGCAATATTTTTGTAAAGTAAATTGGCTGATCTGTGTGACTGATTTTTTTTGTTCAAGACATTAATCTTTAAAATGCTTCCTTCTATCACTTTCCCTGGGGGGTTAGTCTTGCTCCTGATAGCCTGTGCTCCGAGAACAAGCAGAGCGAAGGCAGAATAATTACAGAAGAGAAATACGAATGATGGATTATGGCTTCTGTCCAACCGCAATCAATAAAATATATTTAAATACATTAAATTATGACAAAATTCCTCAGAGGTTGATGCTGTCTAGCTGTGGGCCCCCTGATTGTGCCACACCTCCCTTAGGGCTTTTTTTTCTAGATGCTTTGTGATATCATGTCATCCATACTTCATTTGAAAAAAGGTATTTAAAAGCCATTCCCATGATATATTAAGGGATACCCTGGCCATGCTGATTTTAGTGCTCTAATAATTGTCCAGAGAGAGGATGTAATAATGAAGATGGTGTAGACTAGCTCTTTTGCTTTTCCAAAGCTGTTTTTAAACAAATAACCCTTCAATATGTAGGTTTACCAGTGACGTAATAGGAACAGTGACAAGTAGTGTCTCCCATTCTGATTTACTTTCTTTTGAAGCATCTTGTAAAACTCTTTGCAAAACAAGAGACCTTTAGGAGTACCAACCAGGCCACCCATATGTTTCAGTGCTAGTGCAAGGAGTTCATAGTTCAGACACCTGTTCTGCTTGTAGAAAGCAGTGCACATTATACTGAAATCATCAACCTATGTAAGAAAAAAATATTTATAAATTCATTTAGCAGCCAAGTAGCAGGCTGCAGTGGCTGTAGTTTCCTGAGTAAATAGAAAATAAATAAATAACAGAAGAGAGGTATGCATGCTGCTTTTTTCCAACAAATAATGTCGGTTGTTATAACAGTAAACAGTTGTACATTTTACTGGTGTTGCTGTTGGGCATAGTTATAGGCTTAATTCATCACAGAGTCACATAAGGTTGCAATGCCACAGGTTGCAGACCTCTCAATGTAATGCATGTTCAGTCAAATACTTGCAGTCTTCTTAATGAAAGTAAACTTCTCACAGTGCAAGTGGAATGTTGGATTATCTGGAATTGTATTCCTGGAGTATTGGTGTTGACATCTGAAAACCACAGATGTAGAACAGCCTCTGAAACAGTCATTTCAACATTTCATTATAGTTGAAGAGTTACTTTCTTCTCATATCTTTTTGACTGGCTTACAACACATCAGTTTGTTGTAAAGCACAGTAAAGCCATGTGTCCCTTAGAATCTGTTTATAAAACCATTTTGACAAGTTGTGGTGTTAGTAAAAGTGAGGCGTGTGAGTTATGTGGAATCTGAGCTCATGAAGAGGAAAGTTGGTTTAAAATGTGTTACACTATTTCTTGCAGAAACAGATACTTAGGTTTTGGATAACATTGTCTATTATAATCAGTTAAGCATGTGTATTCTGCAAAGGGCTACACATTTTGTGTTTGCATTAAATGCTCTGAGATAGTAAATATTTTTCCTTGTTACAACATTTTGTGTTTGCATGAAATGCTCTGTTAAAATGGTAAAGATTTTCTCTTGTTATAAAATCTTGCCAAGTACTATTGTTGGTGCTAATACCAGTCATATTTATAATGCCTCAGGCAGGTAGCAGTCTGCTGTTTTATTTAAGGATCAAGCAGTTACTTTTGCAGCTTGAGGACTACTGTAGAAGAGTTATTGACTGATGCAGATTATGCATAAATGAGACATTATTGTAAGCATAAAGTAGTTGAGTTTCATACCTTGGACAGGTTGTTGATAAAACAATACTTCAAGACATCCTAAAGACAGCTCCCTAAAGGTCCAGCCAGTCTAGTGTACTGCTTGCTTAAGATGCTGAGATCAGCAACATGCCTCATCTTCGCCATTCTCTTAGATAACTGAAGCAGCAGAATGATTAGACGTATGCTGCTAGACCATATTTTACAAAAGGGAGAAAAGAAAATAAATCAAAGATTCGGTCATAGCAAGGCAAGGTAATTTCCTTTTGTTATATTTCTAAGCCCTGCCTTGCAGCTGCATTATTAATGAACTGGGTGTATAGACTAACAAAACTGAACTGGTTAAACATTTATTTTTTGTAAAAAATGTGGTTGAGTATCAGTTAGATATCGGAAGTAAAAGTAGGTGGTTGTTCGAGTATCCTTTGCATTTTATAGTGACGACCATACCTCTCTCCTTTACAGCTTGATATTAAATTCCTTTCCCCTTATCTTGCAACAGGTAAATCTGAATTTCTTATTCCATGTCTGATCTCTCTTTGGGGAGGCTTCTTTATTTAGAATCCTTGTATTTTATGTTTGGGATTTCCTTTTGCTGATGTAATTGTGCAGACCTTTCTGTTCAGTTGTGTTAGAATGAACACTTGAACAGTACAGTGAGTGTAATAGAAAAAAGAAAACTGATTTTGTAAAACCTGTATGAGAAAGTATTCTGCACAGTCTTTCTAAGTATGTTATATTTTAGTGTTATATAGTTAAAGGCTTTTGTTTAAGTCATTTGTGAATCCCATTAAATTGAGCATGTAACAGCTTTATTTTGTATTGGTTGTGTGCTGAATATTTGGCATTAACATTAGGTCTCAGAGGTATTTTAAATCAGTGAAGGGGAAACAGAAACAAAAAGTAAACAAATAAGACAAAAAACTACAAATCTCAGATGTATTCCTTCTGAATTGTGACATATCAAGAAGTGTATGCTAGGAGGTATTTGTATGCCTTTGATTATGATAATCCATAGGTGGCAACCACAACATTGTGGCATGTAAAGAAATCCATCATCTTAAATGGAGTACTCTTGGATTCTTTTTAAACACCTTCATTGTAGGTTCATAGGTAAGTACTAGGCTTGCTGCCCTTGCTGGACAGTTCCCATTTTTGTGCTCAAATAATTTATACCATTTGGTTATAGATTGGCCTTACCTATCCCATGGTTGATAATTCTGTATTACCTTTAATGAGAATAAGTGGGATCATACCATAGATAATTTGAGGGGACCCATGCACAGGATAGGATAAAGCATTTTGGAGCTGCCTCTGTCCATTTGTAGATGTCCTTCATGTTTCACTGTTGCAGTCATCACACTTGGGTTGTCTGCCTGCAGGTAGCCCTCAGTCGGCCCGAATACCAGAGACTTAGTATTTCTGCGTCTGTTGCTGTCACTCCAGGACTCACATCAGGTCATTGGGTATAAAAACAGGCAGCCGACACCATTACATCAGTCTTTCTTGCTGAGGAGCCCGAAGCAGAAGCAGTTCGCACGAGTGCCGGTCGGCCGCTACCTGAGTTTTCATTTCCAAATTGAGTCAGCCTGAATTCTTCTAAAGATAAGTACCCCATTGGGGATCCTTTTTTCCTGCTTTAACCGATGTCAGAAAGTTAACAATTGTCTCGCCTGTGGAAAGCAAATACCATACCGAGATTTCCATTCTTACTGCGTTACCTCTTTAGGCCCAGACCACAATGTACCTCTCTGTTAGTTTTGTGCTTTGTTCAGTGCCCGCACTATTCGTCATCGGGCCCTTATTGTCACTAAATATTTTCGCTCTCAATCTCCGTATTCTGAAATGGCTTCGGTAAGCCATCCGACTACGGATCTTCCGAAAAAACGTAAGGATAAAGAGAGAGACAGACCGCACAGGTCCAAAACTGCCAACACTTCCGTTAAGCTAGCCCCTGATGCCCGCTTCAGTGGATTCGCAGGCCGCTACCGAGACCCGTTCAGAGTCTGGTATGCCACGAGACTCTTCTTTGACTATGGAACCTGTAGATATCTCTACCTTGGATGGGTCTGGAGCTGCTGTGCAGGCACCGGCTTCTGAGGAAGTTCTTCGCACTACCGATATTCAACACAAACCGACGACTTCTTTCACATCTTCAGTTCTGTCTAAAACTTCCGAGTTTCTAAGGCCTAGAGTACGAGCTACGCCTAAAAAAACGATGAGCACCTGCTTCCTTGCCACAGCATCAAATGCTTAAAATGGCAGAAGACCTGATTATGCATATTAGGGGAAGCCAGCCTTCTCCTGCCAAGAGAAAAAGAGATCTGTCCCCAGCAGCTCTAACACACCAAGAGTCCGATGACTCTGAAGTTTCTGAATATGAAGACATGCCTTTATCTGCTTATGAGGATTCAGATGCAGAGGAATCCATTCCCTCTGCTTCCCCTGCAGAGGATTTTTCTTTTGGTGAAACCCTAAATACTTTGAGAACATTTTCTCTGGGAATGCCAAAACTATCTGAAGTCCATAAAGCGACTCAGAGAATTTTTTGATTTGCCATAACATAAGACGTTTTGCAATACCAACAGTTCTGGATGTTGTGGATGATGTCTTTATGGAATCCAGTCTAACTCCTGATACTGTACCCCCTGCTCCAAGGAAACCAGACAGGTATTACAGAGTCCCTGACTCTCACAAATTTCTTTTCAAAAATCCTACTGCTGACCCAGAGGTCATTTCCCAGGGCCCTAAAGGCATAAAAGCAACTACAGCTAAGAATCCCACCCCTTCGGACAGGGATTCCCGAGCTTTTAGACAGATGGGGTAAAATAGTATATACCTCTGTACCTCTCGCCATTAGGGCATTGAATTGCCAGTTTCACGTGCTGAAATACCAGCAGCATATTATGGAACTTATTAAGCAAAAATTATCTGCCTTTTCAGACTGTGCAGAAAATAAAAAATTACAAGAGCTTATGCATTCTGCAAGCCAAGTCAGCAAGCATACTTTGCAATGCGGCTTTGACGCCCTAGAAGCATCTTGCAGGGCAGAAGTCACTGGTTCTGTACTGAGAAGGCATGTTTGGCATAAGAAGCACACCTTACCAGACCATGTCAAATCAAAATTACTAGACGCTCCTTTGAACAAGGACAATCTGTTTGGCACCAAAGCAGAAGAGGTTTTAAAAAATATAGAAGAAAAAGCTAAATCTATGCAGACAGTCAAAGATTTTTTGCAAGGGCACCCTCCTAGATTCAGTAGGCATTTCCCCTCGAAACATTGGTCCTTTCCAGCCCCCTCAAGGACATCTTAAACCTAGACCCAGGGGAAACAGACCCCCCAGGTTACAGTCTCTGGGTATGCAGAGATCTAAGCAATGGAGTGCCTCCACTTCAAAAACAGGGAGTGCTAAGCCACCCCCTTATGGAAAGAATTCACAATGACTTCTCAACCCCGCTCCTCACCACTGCCCAACTGCTCATGCCCCTCGGAGGAAAGCTTGCCCATCATGCAAAAAACTGGACCTCAATCACCGATGGGTCCTCAACATTGTATCCCAGGGGTACAAATTGTACTTCCACTCACTGCAAACCCCAAAAGGGTTCCCAGACCTTCCTCCAAACCAGTGGGCAGAGGCACAAAACCAAATTCAATCCCTGCTCTCCATAAGGGCAAGTCAGCCTATTCCTGCAGAACAGATAGGTCAAAGGTTCTATTCCAGGCTTTTCTTGGTACCCAGAAAAGAGGGCACTTGGTGCCCAATCCTAGATCTTTCAACATTGCAGGACAGTCTAAACACCTTCCTGGTGGTACCAAATTTCAAAATGCTCACCCTTCAGCAGCTTCTTCCTATGCTGTCCAAAGATGCCTGGTTATCCACCCTAGACCTAAAAGAAGCCTATTTGCACATCCCTATCAGGGACTCATGCAGGAAATACATACGTTTCAGGGCAGGATCTATGCATTATCAGTTCTCTGCACTTCCCTTTGGCTTATCCACTGCTCCCAGAGTATTCACAAAATGCCTGGCTCCAGCCAGTGCCTATTGCAGACAGAGAAAATTTCAAATTTACCCGTACTTTAATGATTGCCTGATTCAGGCAGACAGTCAGGAAAAGCTGTTGCAGCACATGGCATTTGTAAAGCACCTTCTAACCTCCCTGGTGCACACTGTCAATGAAAAGGAATCAAAACTAGTCCACAGTCAAAAGATTGTATTCTTTTTATTATTTTATTTTTTTTTATTTTATTTTACATTTGTTGACCGGGCTAGTCCAGCTGGATAATTTCCATTTTCAGTGGAGGCCCGGGGAGAAAAGCTCCACAGATTAAAATAAGGTTATAGAGATTAAACAATTACAATAAATGCGTGAGAAACAGACAGTGAGCAACAATGCATACATATTAGTTTAGATAAAGTAATACAAAACACATAGTACTATCTTCGTATTGAGAAAGGCATTAATTGTTTACAGTAATATTATGCGAGAATAGGGTAATTACATATTTTAAAATGTAAGTACATAATTATAACAGGCTTTTTTTATTCTTGGAAGCAAGCTTGGACACCAGATCCCAGATGGCATTTCTTACTCCAGAAAAACAAGCCTAGCTGACAGGTTACTTCACTCAAATGGCAACCAGAACTCAGCTATCCACAAGGAAAATCCTGAAGGCCCTAGGGTTCATGGCCTCTTGCATTCTACTAATTCCATATGCCAGACGTCATATGAGAAAACTTCAGTGGTACTTAAAAAGTCTTTGGTGCCAACATTCTCAAGACCTGGAAACCATCATACCTATCATTCCTTGTCTAAGGACAGAGCTTCTTTGGTGGGCAGCAGCATGCAACCAGAACAAGGGACTTCCCTTTACTCAACCCCACGCCACCCAGACCCTAACCACAGATGCATCAGACTATGCCTGGGGGGGGGGCACACCTGGACGACAAGTGCATTTAGGGCCACTGGAGCCCAAGTCAAATTCATCTGCACATCAACCAAAAAGAGATGCTAGCTGTTCAGCAAGATCTGACAGCTTTCAGATCCCTACTTTCACCAGGACCCCTGTTAATAAAAACAGACAACACCACAGTTATGTGGTACATCAACAAGCAGGGGTGAACCCACTCTTACCCACTCTGCAGGCTAGCCATGGCCCTGTGAAGCACAGCCTTGGCCATGCATATTCATCTGCAAGCTCAATTCCTGCCAGGCAAACGAAACTCTTTGGCAGACCTAAGCAGAAATCTCCTAGAACCACATGAGTGGCAATTAGAACCCAGCATCTTCAGCCTTCTAATCCAGAAATGGAAGACCCCAGAGGTGGACCTCTTTGCCTCCCCCTGCAATCACCAGCTCAGCAAATTCTGCACCAGGCCACCTCACAGCAGGGCCTGGAAAGTGGGTGCCCTATCCTTCCAGTGGTAAAACCTCTCAATCTATGCAGTCCCCCCTCTGCCTCTTCTCTCCAGAATATTACTCAAGATAAGACGGGACAAACCAAGGGCAATCCTGACTGCCCCAGACTGGCCACGCCAGCAATGGTACCCACTACTGTGCAGCCTTTCACCGTTGCCACCTTGGCACATATCCCAGATTCCAACCCTCCTCACTCAGCAGGGGGGACAGATCTTGCATCTGCAACTGCAAACCCTGAATCTTGCAGCCTGGCTTATTCCTTGAATTCTCCACCAGTGACCAGCCTAAGCAAGCAGGTGCTGGATGTCATTCTTGAAGCCAGAAGACCTAGTACACCAAAATCCTATGCTGATAAGTGGAAAAGGTGTTGTTCCTGGATTCAGTCTAAATGAGAGGACACAGCACTGCCTTCTACCTCTAATCCTGGATTACCTAGCAGATCTACTCCACAGAGGCCTAGCCTTCTCCTCCATTAAGATCCATGCCTCTGCCATCTCTTCTCATTACAACACTGAGCCACCTCTCTTCTCTCACCCACTTATCAAACAGTTCCTGATGGGGCAAACAACTTAAGGCCTCCAAAGAGAGCACCCACCCCTGCTTGGGATCTTAACTTTGTACTGGAAAAGCTCACACTATCCCCCTTTGAGCCTGCAGCACCAGCAGAGTTAAAATTCCTCTCTTGGAAAGCAGCCTTGCTTCTAGCCATTACTTCAGCTAGAAGAGTGTTTGAGCTACAAGCACTTATGGCTGTGGAACCCTTCATTATTTTTCATGCTGACAGGGTCTCCCTCAGGACTAACCCTTCCTTTATGCCTAAAGTGGTGTCCAGTGTGGCTCTTAACCAATCTATCCATTTGCCAACCTTCTTCCCTAATCCTCAAAATAAAGGGGAAAGATCATGCATTCCTTGGACGTGCACAGACCGCTCAGATTCTACCTTGATAGGACTAAGGCCTTCAGGAAATCTGACCAATTACTAGTAAGTTTTGCACCACGGGCAGAGGGCAAGGCCATTTCAAAACAAACAGTTTCCAAATGGATAGCACACCATATCCATTTCTGCTACAAACAACATGGGAAACCAACCCCTCAAGGGATCAGAACACATTCTACTAGGGCAACTCTACCTCTACAGCATTCCTCAGGGGAGTTCCTACCAGGGACATTCTGGAAGCTGCTACCTGGAGTTCTGTACACACCTTCACCAAGCATTGCCACCTGCCTATCTTTTCCAAATCCAGGGCGGGTTTTGCAACAGCAGTCCTGCAGGGCATACTAGCCGGCCCCAACTCTTCTTGACTGCCCCCACCCTTTCTTCAGCTTTGGAAATTAACCCAAGTGTGATGACTGCAACAGTGAAACACGAAGAATGTAGTACAGTTGTGTACACTTACCATACATATAGATGTTCGAGTGTATTCACTATTGCAGTCCTAGTTTCTCACCTCCAGTCCCCTTGTCTCTCTCTTTCACCTCTCTATGTCTATTACTCACCCCTTACAGGGCTATTGGTATTTACTTTTTACTGGTTGTGTTTTTCCCACCATAACTTAGCTCCTAGGGGGGCTCCTGACATTTGGGGCAAGAAAAACTGATGTAATAGCGTTGGCTGCCTCTTTTTATACCCCTAACGACCTGACATCAGTCTTGGAGTGACAGCAACCGATACAGAAATACTAAGTCTCTGGTATTCGGGCCGACTGAGGGCTAGCTGCAGGCAGATAACCCAAGTGTGATGACTGCAACAGTGAATACACTCGAACATCTACATTTATGGTAAGTGTACACAACTGTACTTTCAGGGCACAGTCTGTTTCCCATCCATAGATCTAAGTTGTGCTTTGAATATGGACAGGGATGAACTTTGTTTATGTGAAAGGGGAGTCTGTTCCACAGCAGCAGCATCCTGTGCAAGATACCTGCCCCTCCAAACCATTCTGCTGATGTTGCAGAAGAGGTTTAGATCCCCCAGAGTAAGTATTTCTGATGCCATTTGACTTGCTGATGTGCAGTAAATCCACCAGTAATTGGTCAGAGTATGCCTTGTATGTCAGACACGAGCCTCCTTTTAGCACTCTAAAGGACATCAAGTATAGTGATGAGGCAGTGAGTAGGTACATATAGGGCATGTTGTTTTGGCCTTGTATCCTTTTAGTAAGGTATCTCAGTGGACATTCTAGTTGTTGCTTTTATCTGGACAGATACATGCCAAAAGGGTCATTATATTCAATGATTGACTTAATGAGGGCTGAGTAAAGGGGACAATGACATCCCTAGAGCTAGACACAATCCCTTTCTTTATAAGCTGTGCAGCACTGAAATACTTTCTTACACCAGTAGACACATTAAATTATCATTTAAGATACATGCAAAAATACATCAACAGAAAAGAAAATGAACCATATTAACATTGTTTTCTATTTACATATTGTATATGTCTCATATATTTTCTTTCTTTGTAACTATCATTAGTCCAACATTACAGAAATTGCTGAATTCCTGCTTTCCCTTAAACCTCACTCCTCCTGAACATTATTCTGCAGGCATTGTTCCCACAGTTTCCACTTATTTCCATGTAATTTGTTCCTTCCCTTTTATAAAGATTCCTCTTCCAGTTTTTTCTCTCTTTTATAATATTCTGTACTTAAAATACTATTGGTTTAGACTTTGATTTCCATTTTATGGCACATGAGTTTTTTGGCAGGCAACAGAATTACATTTAATAAGGCCTTACTATGTCTCAGCAATTCACATCCTGTGTCCCAGCTCAAAAGAATAATTTCCTTCGTTAAAGCCATTTGTACAACCAATATTTTTGACAAAGTACTCTGTACAAAGTTTTTAAAATCTGCCAATTGATTACCTTCCCAAGACAAAGGTTTCCATTTACCTCTGTCTTCCCCCATCACACTTCCAGCATTTGCTGTCTACCTTTGTTTGTTTGTGTCTTTCGGCTTTTCCTGGTTAGGGGTCACCACAGCGGAACTCCGGTCTGCTAATGATTGGCAGTAGATTTTTACGTGCTAGCTTGCCGGGTCTAACGCACAACCTTCAACGAAGGAATGCCCATTCACGCATGTCGCCACACAGAAGACACTCTAACTGAGAATCGAACGGGCAACGTCTAACTGTGAGGCGACAGCACTACCGCAGCACCACCACCGCAGTATTCATTTGCTGTCTACCTAAGGAATAAAAAAAAATCTTTGTCTGCTTGGGGTATAAAATACCTAAGCAAACACTTTCAAGCAATGTTCCTAAACCTTCTGGACTTTGTTGAACATTTGGGAGTCATGCATAAGTCCTCCCATTTCTCTTGTAAATTACTTTTCCAGTCTCTCTCTCTCCAATCTTTTCTAAACTCCTCTGATTGGTTCTGACAGTCATCATGCAGCATTTTATATGCCCTACTAACTAACCCTTTTTAACAACAGCTTCTGTTCTAGATTCAACTAAAAACTCTACTAGAGCAGGTCTTTCACTTTCTCCCCTATCCCTTTAGCTGTTTCCCTACACTGTGATATCAATACGTAGTATGGAAGGCAGTCTGTAACCTTTGCAGTCTATTTGCTCCCAATACCTTGGTTCCCTTGCCAGTTTTGTCCAGTAAATTCCAGCACCCTCTAGCTCCCTGTTTCTTATTTTCTGTATCTATCTTGCAATCATCCCTGTTTGCAAAATTTCCTTTCTCCTTTCTCATGTTGATTTAATTCTTAAAATACTTTCTGCTTCTTTATGAATATAATGTTTTGTGTGCTGGTGGTTGTTCTCCTTAAAGATCTGCCTCCAGTATCAGTCTCTCTTTATTTCTTGAACTTCCCCCTTTGCTTCTTTATCCCTTTGCATTTTGAATTATAACCTTCTTTTTGTGTTATGTATATGAGTCTTAACTGTGTAGCTCCAAATTGTCCTTTCAAATCAGGCAATCGTAAACCACCTTGTTCTATTGGAAGGATCAACATGTTCCACTTAACTCCTGCTCTCTTGCCTCCCTTCACCTGATAAATTCTTTCAACTATTTATTAATTATATTATTATTGTCGTCAATTTCCTGTTGGATATACCTGACCTTTATGTAAAATTAAAGGGGCTGAAAATTATTTCACTGCTTTTTTTGTACCCTCAGATTATTTGCCATAAGCATAGTGACAGTTTACAGAGCATATGCAGACTGGAATATGAAGAGTCTTCAGCCATGCATGCTTCCACTTGACTCTTGATGATTTCTGTTTTTCTTTATCGTTGATGGAAAGATGTGCAGAAGGGTAAGAGTGGGCACTACTACTTAGTTTCTACCACTCAAATAAATTGCACTGTGTCCTTTAAGAAGGCTTAATACATAACACACAAATATTGGTGGTGTGATCTAAATGCCATAGGATCTGTACTGCAGACTAAATTCCCTGGAACTTCTATGTAGTAATTAGAGGTATATGACCTATCCATAACATCATCCCTTCAATAAAGTTAAATATATTAGAAAACTTGCACTGATCACTATAAGTTAATCTTAGTACTATACTACACACTGTAGGCTGTTTATATTAAAATCAACTTTTTTTGTTGTTGTTTTTTTACTTTAACTATGGCATTACCTAAAGAATTGCCAGTTCTTCCAGATCTTCATGCTTCTTTAGTAAATTTGGTCTATTAAGTATGCCCACTGTAAATCGATCCTTTCCTGATCTCTCTCTCTCTTCTGATCAAGGAGCTTTCAGATACCCTTGAAGGAGCAGTAACTGAGGGAGCTAAAGACAAAGTAGCTTCCCAGTTAGCCACCGTACATTCAGTAGCCAACTCGTTCGCAGCTGAAGGGACGTGCAGAGTGTCAGGTTCCGGCATCTCCATGAGGAGGTATGCCTGGGTGTGCCTTTGCGATTTTGCAGAACCTTTTAAGTCTTCATTTGTCAACCCCCCATTTGATGGCACGTCCCTTTTTGGTCCCAAAGTCAAAGATACACTGTCCAGGTGTGAGAAAGAAGGTAAGACCCTATCTGCCATGGGCATATGTTTTTCAGCTCCTCGGAGACCTTTTTCCAAGGGTCAGAGAGGCAGTGGAAAAATGTGGTTCAAAAAAATCTCAAGGATCCTACCAAGATACAAGTGGTGAGATTTCCCCTAGAGGCAGAGGGGGAAAGAATAATGGAACACATTGCCCTCGAGGCAGAGGAGGGCCGCAAAATCAAGGTTCCCTAGAATCTTTCTTCAGGAAGCCTTTTCAGGCCCAATTGTCAACCTCTGGAGGTAATCGGGGGTTGACTATCCCTGCACTGGAGAGCCTGGCAAAAGATAACTTCTGATATGTGGGTGCAGAGGATAATATCCAGGGGTTATCAAATTCCCTTTTCCCAACAACTCCCTCCAGTCAAAAAAAATCCCGGATGTCCCACCCAGTCAAGGGGATCAAGCAGTCATTCAAATTCAGAAACTACTAGAAAAAAGTCATCCAAGAGGACCCCCAGACTAGAAAGAGTTTGGAACTTACTCAAGCTTTTTTTTGTTCCAATGAAAATGGAGGATTTGAGACCAATCCTGGATCTCAGCAGATTGAACAAGTCAGTTTGATGTTGGATGTTGCGAATGGTCATGGTGCAGTCCATACTTTTTTTTCTGGAGTAGGATGATTGAATATGGTCTGTAGATTGTCAGGATGCATACTACCACATAAAGATGGACAGACACTCCAGAAGATACCTATGCTTCTGGCTGGGAGCCACTCATTACCAGTTCAGAGCACTGCCCTTTGGTCTTACCACTTCCCCCCAGAGTGTTCACCAAATGCATGGCAGTGGTTGCAGCTCACCAGAGATAACAAGAATTCCAGGTGTTTCCTTATTTAGATGACTGACTCATATCCTCCTCAACCATGCATCTACATGTTCATGCAAGAGACTCTGTTCTTAAGCTTTGTTCAGAATTAGCCATAACCATAAATCACCAAAAATCTTGTCCGGAACCCACTTAATTATTAGTGTTCATAGGAGCACTGTTGGACACCAAGCAGATGATTATTAAAACTCTGGAAGGAGGAAATTTGGCAATCAGAAGACAAACCTCAAGATTAATCAGAAACAAGAAAGTGGCAGTATGTCATGTTCTACAAGCCTTAGGATCCATGGCTGCAGCAATTGTGTTACTCCCTCTCGCCAGGTATCATATGCGAATTCTGCAGTGGCTCCTCGCTTCTTAATGGTCAGTAATTTGTCAGCCAATGTCTCATCAGATTCTCATAACAAGCATGCAAAAAAGATCTCTCATGGTGGATTTGCTCAGAACAGGTGCCTCAAGGTCAACCATCTGTTCTCCCTCACCCACAGGCTACGATTACCACAGATGCTTCCCAGATGGGGGTGGGCTTTATCTGGGGAAGACTGTCTAAGGTACCTGGTCCACAGATCAGGAGAAGCTTCACATAAATATCCTAGAGATGAGGATGGTGCTTTTAACGTTGCAGGCATTTCAGACTGTTCTTATGGGAATGGTAGTGATCCAGTCAGACAACATGTTGGTAGTATGGTGCATAAAAAAGGGGGAACCAGATCCTACCCTCTATGTCAAGAAGCACTCAGGGTGTGGCAATAGGTGATCTCATCCAGCCACTTTCTGAAAGCAGTGTGTTCCCTCAACCAGAACATTGCAGAAAGCATTTTCCACATGTGCGGCCAGTCTTGCTGTGATCTCTTTGGCTCTCCCCTAAACAACAAATGCAACAGCTTCTTCGTTCTAATTCCCCCACTGGGGCAGTCCCCGAGGGACACTTTAATACACGATTGGCCTCCCGGACTGTTGTACTTCTTTTCCCCCATTCCATTGATTCCCAAATTCTTTCTGAAAGCCAGCAGGTTGAAGAGTACAGTAATCCTCATTGCCCCGTATTGCCCTTGACAAATCGGGTTTCCCTTCCTCTGACCTCACCTACTAAAGAATCCCCAGATTTTGAAACCCCTTCCATACCTACTGTCACACCTGACAAGAATGCTTCATCCCAACCTTCACAACTTCAAGCGGACATATTGGTTCCTCCATTCCAGACAACCTATGCTCTCTTCCCCGGTCCATCATATTCTAATATCCTCCCATAAGTCATCCACTCAAAAACTGCATAGGAGCAAATGGAAGAGGTTTGTGATCTGTGCATAACAACACAATATGGATCCTATCACAGCTCCTATTTACCTCATTGTAAAATTCTTTTCAGTAACAGAGCTGTGGCATCTACTATTAAAGTCCATTTAGCCACCATTTCAAATTTTCTCATTGGGATAGACAACGTGTCTTTAATTTCCCACAAACTTTGCAAAGCCTTCTTAAAAGGGACCATATTGTTAAACCCCCCCGCAAGGATCTAAATATGGTTCTGCTCCTGATTGTCCAACCACCCTTCAAACCTGCAGCATCTTGTGACATTAAGTTCCTTTTATGGAAAACTCTCTTTTTGGTGGCTATCACATCAGCAAGACAGATATCGGAAATTCAAGCGCATTCTTCCCAGCCACCTTATTTGGTTTTTCATAAAGACAAAGTCTCTTTGCAAACCAACCCCTCTTTCTTGCCCAAAGTTGTTTCTCAAGCAGATATTAATCAGACTAAATATTTGCCTGTTTTCTTCCCTACTTTTACTAATAAGGACAAATATGTGCTACATTTGTTGGATGTTCATAGACTGTTAACGTTTCTATTAACGTAGAACTAGAGATTTTTGGAAAACAAACCAACTGTTTGTTGCATTTGCAGGTCCTAAGAAAAGCCTACCAGTTTCCAAAGTCACCTTATCAAAATGGCTTTGTAGTTGTATTTCCTTTGTTTACACTACAAAGGACATGAAGCCTGACAAATCCATTTGAACTCATTCTACCAGGGCTATGGCCACATCTGCAGTTTTTCAGACGAATGCTTCCTTGGATGTTAATTGCACAGCAGTCACTTGGGCAAATAATCATACTTT
>NC_056731.1:643652715-643672715 GCF_019279795.1 Protopterus annectens | reverse complement strand
TCACAAAACAAGCAGCAGTTTAGCCATGTTTTTTGCAGAGGAACCTCCTACACCTACTGCTAATTATGTATTCTAGCTTTGAGATTGCAGTACAGTAGGGAAAGGGTAAATTCCCTGATCCACACTGTACTATACCTCAGTCTTGAAACTGACAAAAGCTGGTATATGCGATCAGCAGATTTTTGATCAGCTGTACCGACCTTTACAATCCAATAAGTTGCCTTCTGAATATATATATATATATATATATATATATATATATATATATATATATATATATATATATATATATATACATACATACATATATATACATACACACACACACACACACACACACACACACATATATACATATATTTACATACACACATGCATGCACACTCACACAAATAAAAAAAAAATACTGTGAAACAATTATTACACTGACAGTCAAAATTGAAAGTATTTAGTTTTAACACTTTCACATGTGCACACCACCGTAGATAAGCTCAGTTGTTTTTTATTTGGGGGGGGCTATAGCTGTGTTTCTGAACATTCCACCCCTAAACTCTTAATTTTCTAACTCTGGTGCCACATAGCCATATGGAAAACGGGATGTTCTGTTTGATGAACAGTAAGTCTTCCTGTTTGTCTGATGCTGTGCTACCCAGACAGATACGTTATATTTTTCAGAATGCTGGTTTATAACAAAACTTACAAAGAATTGTCAGTCAGTAAATTTAAGTTCGTGAAACATTCCAGGATCTGAATTTAGGATGTCCTTCATTTCACTGTTGCAGTATTCCTTACAATAGGAATCCCCTGCCAAGGGAGGCCCGACATCCAGCCAGTATGCCAAAGCCTTTAGGTTGCTTAAGGTATGCTGTATATTCCCTGCATGCAACATATGGCATAAAGGTGTCGTCTGGATGTACCATCCAGAGGACTTCTTTGCTTCCAGTCTGAACACCATCTTTTGATCATCAGTCTGAACGCCTGCTTTGTTTGCTGGATGTTCATCGTGTTTCACTGTTGCAGTCATTATACTTGGGTTATCCTGCTGGCAGGCTACCCGCAGTCGGCCTGAATTCCAAAGTCCTGGTCCGGCATCGGTTGCTGTCACCTCTTCCCTGACGTCAGTATGCCAGGGTATAAAAGATGCAGCTGACGCCATTTTCTCCAGTCTTTCTTGACGCGCGGTGCCTGAAGCAAAAGCAGTTTGCAAGTGCCGGTCGGCTGACTCCTGAGTTTTTCGAAATTTAATTTCAGATCCGAAGTCTTCTATAAAGCTAAGTACCCCGTTGGGGAAACTTTTTTTCTTGCTCCAGACCAATGTCAGAAAAAGTTAACAATTGTATTTCTTGTGGGAAGCAAATACCGCATAAGGATTTTCACTCTTACTGTATTCCTTGCCTAGGCCCTGACCACAATGTTGCTAGTTGTCGGTTTTGTGCTAGGTTTAACCAATGCACTATTAAGCGTCGGTACGATTTTGCTTTTCATTACTTTGGCCGAAGGTTTAACTACATAATGCCGTCGGAACAGCCGGTGACCGGAGTTCATAAAAAGCGCAAGGAAAAAGAAAAAGACAGGCATTTGAGGTCCAAAACCGATGATGAAGCCTCTTCTAGGCCAGTCGCCGGTTCTCAGTGAGGCGCTTTCGCAGCCCCTGACACCTGCTACCTCAGAGCCACAGGCAACCTCTGACTCCCACATGGAGACAGCTAGGCCTCTGGATACTGAAGTTATTGGGCTTTCGGAAACTAATCCCTCAGATGGGTCCGGAGCCGATGAGCAGGCATCGGCTTCTGAGGGTGTTTTCAGACCTACACAGCTTTATATCAAGCCAACTTCAGCATCAAAGACAAAGACTAAAACAGTTTTAAAGACAAGAAAACAAGTACAGTATTCTCCAGGACAGACTTCCATGCCTAAGAAACAGATGCTCAAAATGGCCGAATACCCAATTACTTTGATCAGGGGCTCCCATCCCCTTCCTGATAAGAGGCCTAGGCAAGACACTGAATATGATTCCTCTGATCAGGTTTCCATTGCCTCTGACTCCTCTTCAGAACAGGGATACTCTATTCCTCCCTATGAGGATTCTGATGCTGAAGAATCTATTCCTTCAGCTTCTCCTCCTGAGGATTATTCATTTGGGGAAACCTTGCATACCATGAGGGAGCATTTCCACTGGGAGAGCCAAGATTATTCAGATTCTAAGAAAAGGCTCAGAGACTTTCTTTTACTACCTCAGCACAGACCTCTTGCTATTCCTCCTGTTCTAGACATTGTAGATGATGTTTTTTCAGTGTCCGGCCTCTCTCCCGACTCTTTACTTCCTGCACCGGTTAAGCCAGACAGATACTACAGGGTTCCAGATTCTCATAAATTTCTATATAAAAACCCTGCTGCTGACCCAGAAACTATTTCACAGGGTCCAAACGGGGTCAAAGCTGCTACTGCTAAAAACCCTGTCCCTTCAGATAGAGATTCTAGGGCACTGGACAGATGGGGGAAAAAAGTTTACACTTCTGCTACCTTGGCTGTAAGGGCTTTAAATTGTCAGTTTCATATGCTTAAATATCAGCAATATTTAATGTCTCTGTTAAAACAGAAAATGTTGACAAATTCTTAATGTGCTGAGAACAAGGAATTGCAGGATTTATTGCATGCAGCTGAACAAGTGGGAAAACATACTTTGCAATGTGGTTATGATTCACTGGAGGCCTCTTGCAGGGCCACTGTAACAGGCTCGGTCATTAGAAGGCATGCTTGGTTAAAAGAACAGACTCTGCCTGATCATGTTAAAGCAAAATTATTGGATGCTCCATTACAGCATGATATTTTGTTTCGTGTTAAAGGCAGAAGAGGTGTTGAAGAAAATGGAGGGTAAAGCTAAATCTATGCAGACAGTGAAGGATTTCTTACAGGTGCAGCCACCCAGATTTAGCAGGAACTGGCCTTCTAAAAATTGGTCCTTTCCCGTATCAGGCAGGCCACAAAGAGGCAGATACAGACGCCCTAGAGGCAGACAACAGCCCCAGGGCTCATACAGGCCCAAACAGTGGGGTGCTTCTACCTCCAAAAGCGGAGAAGACAAATCACAGCCATATAGGAAACAGTTCCAATGACTTCCCTCTGCCAATGCCAAGCATTTATCTTTTGGCAGCACCCTTAGGGGGAAAGCTAGCACTTTTTTCACCAAATTGGCACATGATTACCCAGGACAAATGGGTCTTAAATATAGTCTCTCAGGGCTGCAGGTTCCATTTTCACAGCTTCCAAAGGTGAAAGGTATGCCAGACCTGCCTCACAATCAATGGGCAGAGGTACAAAACCAATTTTCATCCCTCATGGACATGAGGGCTATTCAGCCAGTGCCACAACATGAGCATGGACAAGGATTTTACTCAAGACTTTTCTTAGTACCAAGAAAGGACAAAGCATGGAGACCGATTCTGGACCTGTCTATTCTAAATACTTTTCTGGACATTCTGAAATTCAAAATGTTGACTCTACAGCAGCTTCTGCCCATGCTGGGCAAAAAGGCTTGGCATGTAACTTTGGACCTCAAAGAGGCATACCTGCATGTCCCATTCAGACAGTCTTGCAGAAGATACCTCAGATTTATAGCTGGCTCAAAGCACTACCAATTCTCAGCTCTGCCCTTTGGCTTATCTACTGCGCCCAGGGTCTTCAGAAAATGCCTGGCACCAGTAATTGCATTTTGCAGACAAAGAGGAATTCAAATATATCCCTACTTGGACGACTGCCTTATTCAAGCAGAGGCCAAAGACATTCTACTAAAGCATCTGGCATTTGTAAAAAGATTACTAATTTGCCTAGGGTACACAGTAAACGAAAAGAAATAAAAACTAGTACCCTCTCGAGAGATAATATTCCTGGGTACAAGCTTAAATACAACTGCTCAGATGGCTTATCTCATGCCAGACAAACAAAGGCATCTGACTTCTTACTTCGAAAACATGGCAACAAAGACCCAGTTCTGCAGGCTCTGGGCGACATGGCCTCCTGCATTCTGCTAATTCCATATGCAAGACTGCATATGAGGAAACTACAATGGTACCTAAAAGTGTTTGGACTCAACATTACCACAGCCTGGAATCATTAATTACCCTCATTCCTTGCCTGCAACAGGAGTTTCGATGGTGGGCACAGGCCTGTCACCACAACAAGGGACAGTCATTCACTTTACCCACAACCAGGCAAGCACTAACAACAGATGCATCAGATTATGCCTGGGGGGCCCACATGGCAGGAAAATGTATTCAGGGCACATGGCCCCCAAGCCAAAGGCATCTACACATCATTCAAAAAGAGATGCTAGCTGTACAAAGTGCCCTGACAGTCTTCAAGGACCTACTTCATCCAGGACAGCTGCTGATAAAGACGGACAACACCACAGTCATGTGGTACATAAACAAGCAGGGGGGCACACATTCCTACCCCCTCTGCAGACAAGCCATGATTTTGGGGAACCCAGCATTGACTTACCATGTACACCTGCAAGCACAATTCTTGCCAGGAAAAACAAATGCTCTGGCAGACGAACTAAGCAGAAACCTCATGGACCCTCATGAGTGGAAACTAGATCCACAAATCTTTAGCATGATAACAAGGAAATGGGGATGCCCAGACATAGATCTTTTTGCCTCCTCTCACAACTGCCAACTTCAGAGATTCTGCACAAGGACTTATCACAAACAAGCATGGAAAGTGGATGCCCTGTCATTCAGCTGGAACAACCTTACAGTATATGCCTTTCCTCCACTGCCTCTCCTCCCCAAGGTACACCTAAAGGTCAGACAAGAGAAGCCACAAATGATACTGATTGCCCCGGATTGGCCACGCCAACACTGGTGCCCAATCCTAAGGAGCTTATCTCAAGGCCCAGCCTGGACATTGCCTCTAATTCCTCATTTACTGACCCAACAAAACAATCAGATCCTGCACAGCCAACTCAGAACTCTAAATCTAGCTGCATGGCAGATACTGTAACCATTCAGAATACACCTCTCTCTAAAGCGGGTATAGATGTCATTTTGGAGGCCAGGAGGCCCAGCACCAGAAAATCTTATGCAGAAAAATGGAAGAGATTCTGTGCTTGGAACCAGGTACAAGGAATTGACACACTTGTTCCAAATATTCCTCAGATTTTACAATATCTAACTGAGATGCTGGATCCATACCTCTGCCATTTCAGCTCATTACAATACAGACCCACCTATTTTTCATATCCATTGCTTAGGCAGCTCCTCAGGGGGGCCAAAAACATAACACCTCCAAGGAGAGCACCAGTACCTGCATGGGACCTCAATTTTGTCTTGGAAAAACTCACAATGCCTCCTTTTGAGCCAAACCCACAAAATAAAGGGGAGAGACTTCTGCATTTTTTGGACATACACAGACAGCTACGCTTCTACTTGGAAAAAACTAAAGCTTTCAGTAAGACTGAGCAACTTTTAGTGGCATATGCTGCAGGATCACAAGGAAAGGCCATCTCAAAGCAGACTATTTTAAAATGGATAGGACACTGCATTTGTTTCTGCTATTCACAACATGGTAAATCAGTGCCTAAGGGCATTAGACCACATTCTACCAGGGCAGCAGCCACCTCAGTAACCTTCCTCAGAGGAGTACCAACCAAGGATATTTTGGAGGCTGCAACTTGGACTTCAGTGCACACTTTTACTAAGCACTACCACTTGCCTCTTTACTCTAAATCCAGAGCAGGCTTTGCCACTGCAGTCTTGCAGGGCCTTATAGCTACTCCTAATTCTATTTAGACCCAGCTGCCCAACCTAAGCTTTGGGATTCAACCCAAGTGTAATGACTGCAACAGTGAAACACGATGAACATAGTACAGATGTCCTTCAAGGATGCATCTGCAGTCCTAACATATGGGTTGTCCTGCCTCAGGCAGCCCTTCGGTCGGCCAGATTCCAAAGTCTGGGTCTGGCCTCGCACTTCACCCGACGTTATAGCTGCTGGGGTATAAAGGCGTCAGCCGACACCATTTTCCTCAGTCTTTCTTGCCGCGCGGTGCCCGAACCAGAAGCTGTTCGCAAGTGCCGGTCGGTCAGATCCAGAGATTTCTACTACTGAAGACTTCTAAAAAAGCTAAGTACCCCGTTGGGGACTCTTTCTTGCCTCAGCCGATGTCAGACAAAGTAAATAATTGTTTAACTTGTGGGAAACAAATACCTCATAAGGATTTCCACTCTTACTGCCTTCCTTGCTTAGGCCCAGACCACGACGTATCAGCTTGTCTAGCCTGTGCTTCCTTCAACCGACGGACACTTAGACGTCAGTCGGAGTTTGCAGAAGAGTTTTTTGGTCCCGCTTTTGCATATAAAATGCCGTCAGAGACTCCGACTACACAATTAGCTAAAAAGCGCAAGGAAAAGGACCTACACTCGTGGCCCGCGGTTTCGGCTGAAACCACGGTTAGGCCAACCGCGAGTGTCTCGGTTTCGGCTGAAACCGAGTCCTCGGTTCTCCCTTCGGCCGAAAGCATGCCTCCGATAACCAAGGCCACACAGACTATGGCTGAATCGGCTACAGAAATTACTGCTGCAGAAGCAGGCACCCAGGATTTGTCAGACACTATTCCTTTAGACATCTCTACTCCTGCACGTGGGGCTGCTAGACCCCCTGCTTCTATGTCTATCAAGGCCTTTTCCAGGGCTAAAGCAGCCAAAACTTCTAAGACCTTACCTACAAAAGCTCCCTCTCACAGGCCTACCTCTAGTTCCCAGATACTCAGCCTGGCTGAGGATCTTATTTCTTTGATCAGGGGATCCCAACCTCACCCAGACAGGGCCTCTCAACCTCCTCCAGATAAGAGGCCTAGGACTGAACCCCCTGAACCTCTCTCTACAGACTACTCCTCGGATGGCTCAGATATTTCTGACCATCAGGAAGGCCCATATTCACCTTATGAGGATTCTGATGCAGAAGACTCCATTCCTTCTGCTTCTCCTCCTGAAGAATTTTCTTTTGAAACCCTACACTCTATGAGGGAACACTTCCAATGGCAGGGCCAGGATTTTTCAGATTCAAGGAAAAGGCTAAGGACTTTTTTACACTTACCACAGCATAGGCCTTTAGCCATACCTCCTGTACTATCAGTTGTTGATGATGCATATAATGATGCCAGTACTGCCCCTGATTCTCTTCCTCCGGCCCCTGCCAAGCCTGACAGATATTACAGGGTCCCGGACACTCACTAGCACTTGTATAAGGCTCATGTTGCAGACCCAGAAACCATTTCTCAGGGCCCTAAAGGTGTGGCAGCTGCCTCTGCCAAAAACCCTCTTCCCTCTGAAAGGGAATCTAGAGCATTAGAGAGATGGGGTAAAAAGGTTTATACATCTGCTACTCTTTCGGCCAGGGCCTTAAACTGTCAATTTCACATGATTCAGTACCAGGAATTTTTGTTAGACCAGCTAAATAAAAAACTGTCCTCACCTGAACCTATAGACCGTAAGTCCCTTTAGGATTTGGTACATAACTCTCAGCAGGTCAGTAATCATTTTTTAAAATGTGGCTATGATGCACTGGAGGCTTCCTTTAGATCAGCTATGACTGGAGCAGTGATTCAAAGGCATGCCTGGTTAAAAGAGCAATCCTTACCAGACCATGTTAAGTCAAAACTCCTAGATGCTCCTATGGAGAAACAAAGTTTGTTTGGCTCCCCTGCACAGGAGGTTCTAAAGAAAGTGGAAGAAAAAGCAAAATCTGTCCAAACAGTCAAAGATTTTTTACAGGTCCAACCACCGAGGTTTAGCAGAAATTGGCCTTCGAAGAATTGGTCCTTTCCAGACACCTCCAGAGCACAGAGAGGCAGAAATAGACGCCCAAGAGGCAGAGGTCAATCTAGGGGTGCCTACAGGGGACGTCAATGGCAACCTGCCAACCAGAGAAGTGCTGCCACAGTTGCGACTACAACCACTTCCACAGGACAGACACAATGACTTGGCTCTGATTCCGCCTACCAGGGAACAACTGGAAGCACCCTTGGGCGGAAAGCTAGCCTTATTTTCAGACAACTGGCATTGCATTACAGGAGACAAATGGACTTTACAAACAACAGACAAGGGCTACAGGTTTCACTTCCACACTCTACCAAAAAAGAGGGGAATGCCAAACCTTCCACCAAGCCAAAAAACAGAGGCTCTAAAACAAATCATCAACTTACTAAGGATGAGAGCAATAGAAAAGGTACCATCTATGGAACAAGGCCAAGGATTTTACTCCAGACTATTCCTTGTACCAAGAAAAGAAAATCAATGGAGACCTATTCTCGACTTGTCCGCACTGAACACATTCCTCATTGTTCCAAAATTCAAAATGCTGACCCTCCAGCAACTTCTTCCCATGTTGGGCAAGGAGTCTTGGCTGGTGACTCTAGATCTCAAGGAGGCATACTTGCACGTCCCTATATGACCAGATTGCAGAAGACACCTCAGATTTCTTGCAGGATCAGAGCATTATCAATTCTCAGCATTGCCCTTTGGCTTATCTACTGCGCCCAGAGTATTCACGAAATGCCTGGCATCAGTAATTGCTCATTGCAGGCTTCAGGGAATTCAAATTTACCCATACCTGGACGACTGCCTAATACAAGCGGACAACAAGACAAAATTAACAAAGGATTTGGCCTATGTCATACAACTGTTGCAAGCTTTGGGGGTACACAGTCAACATTCAAAAGTCAAGGCTAGTACCATCCCAAAGGATAACATTTTGGGTGCAGAACTGGATACAACAACTCAGATGGCTTTTCTCACAGAGGAAAAACAAAAGCAACTACCAGTCTATTTCATGGCATTAACAACACAAAC
Organism: Protopterus annectens; assembly: GCF_019279795.1. Taxonomy (NCBI): domain Eukaryota; kingdom Metazoa; phylum Chordata; order Ceratodontiformes; family Protopteridae; genus Protopterus; species Protopterus annectens. The sequence goes on along the minus strand of NC_056731.1, from coordinate 643,663,863 downwards.
TCAGCTTACTGCAAGGAAAATCCTGCAAGCCCTGGGTTACATGGCATCCTGCATAATATTGATCCCGCATGCCAGGCTGCATATGAGAAAGTTGCAATGGTACCTAAGGAATGTATGGTCTCAACACAAGCACAGTCTAGAAGCCCAGATTCCAATTATTCCATGCCTGAAAAAAGAATTCCTGTGGTGGGCTCAGGCCTGTCAGATAAACAGAGGATTGCCTTTCCACAAACCACATCCAAGCCAGACCATCACCACGGACACCTCAGACCTAGGCTGGGGGGCACACATGGAAGACAATTGTATACAAGGCCTATGGTCCCAAGACCAGCTGAATCTACACATAAATCTAAAGGAGATGCTGGCAGTGAAACATGCAATCCAGGCATTCACACCATTCCTCCAACAAGGTCACCTGCTGATAATGACGGACAATACCACAGTCATGCGGTACATCAACAAACAGGGAGGTACACACTCATACCCTCTATGCCGGATGGCAATGGACCTGTGGAATTTGGCCCTGAATCTCAACATTCAACTGCAGGCCAGATTTGTACCAGGAAAAGAAAATTCACTAGCAGACACTTTAAGCAGAACTACCACGGATACTCACGAATGGATGCTGCATCCAGATATCTTCAAAACCATAACAAAGAAATGGGGAATGCCAGAGATAGACCTGTTCGCCTCCCCACACAACCACCAATTGAAGAAATTCTGCTCAAGAGTATACCACCCACTTGCCTGGAGGGTGGACTCCCTTTTCTTCAGCTGGAAAAACCTGACAGCATATGCATTTCCACCTCTTCCTTTGATGTACAAAGTCCTACTGAAGATTAGCTCCAGACTGGCCAAGACAACATTGGTACCCGCTACTGAGAAGCATGTCTCGGGCACACTCATGGCCTCTACCTCTATGTCCCTTACTTCTAACACAGAACAACTACAAGACCCTGCATCCAAACTTGAAAACACTACAACTGACTGCTTGGAATATTCCATAAAACAAAAGCAACCAGATTTATCTCAGAGGGTTAAGGACATTATCCAGGAGGCTCGCAGACCCTCCACAAGGAAAACATATTCAGCCAAATGGAAAAGAAACCTCATTTGGAGTGCAGCAAAGGGAGAAAATGTCTCATTGGCAAACATAGCACACATCCTGGAATATTTAGCAGAACTGTTCCACAATGGCCTGTCCTACTCCTCCATTAAGATTCATGCATCAGCAATTTCAGCAGAATACAACATGGATCCTCCTGTCTTCTCTCATCCTCTACTCAGGCAGTTCTTGAGAGGAATCAAAAACGTAAAGCCTCCAAGAAAACCACCTCTACCTGCATGGGATCTCAACTTTGTGCTGGAAAAATTAACACTTCCCCCTTTTGAACCAGCAGCAACAGCGGACTTGCAGTTCTTATCTTGGAAAACTGCATTCCTGCTAGCAATCACTTCAGCAAGAAGGGTATCTGAGTTACAGGCATTAATGGCAGTACAGCCTTTCCTTATCTTCCATCAGGATAGAGTGTCTCTGAGAACTAATCCTACTTTTATGCCAAAGGTGGTCTCAAGGGTATCATTGAACCAAGCTATTCATTTACCTACATTCTTCCCCAACCCACAGAACAGGGGGGAAAGACTACTACACACCTTGGATGTGCACAGACAATTACGCTACTATCTGGACAGAACTAAGGCCAGCAGAAAAACTGACCAGCTTCTGGTAGCATATGCAACAGGAGTGCAAGGAAAAGCAATTTCAAAACAGACAATCTCAAAATGGATAGGAAATTGCATTAGATTCTGCTACTCTTTTCATGGAAAGACAACTCCTGAAAATATCAGGCCTCACTCCACAAGAGCTACAGCCACCACTACAGCTTTCCTACGAGGGGTGGCTACCAAAGACATTTTAGAAACTGCTACTTGGAGCTCAGTGCATACATTTGCCAAGCATTATAATCTTCCTTTATACTCCAGATCCCGAGCAGGTTTTGCAACCGCTGTTTTGCAAGGGATCTTAACTACACCATCCTTATCTTAGTGCCTCCTCCCCCAGTTTGGCTATGTTATTCTACCCATATGTTAGGACTGCAGATGCATCCTTGAAGGACATAGTACAGTTTTGTACCTACCATAAATGTAGATGTCCGATAGGTATGCATCTGCAGTCAGGATTACCCACCCTCCTTCCCCTCTGTGGTACTCCTAGGGTACTTACCCCTCTTTTAGCTAGCTGGGGGAATCTATTATGGTGTATTTGTTTGTATGTGTATATATATATATATATATATATATATATATATATATGTATATATATTTTGCTCTCTACTGTTTGGAATTATCTGCATTTATCCAAATTTAGCCTTCCTAGAGGGCACCTGGCATCTGGGGCAAGAAACACTGAGGAAAATGGCGTCGGCTGATGCCTTTATACCCCAGCAGCTATGACGTCGGGTGAAGTGCGACATCAGCCGAGGCCAGACCCAGACTTTGGAATCCGGCCGACTGAAGGGCTGCCTGAGGCAGGACAACCCATATGTTAGGACTGCAGATGCATACCTATCGGACATCTACATTTATGGTAGGTACAAAACTCTACTTTGTGTACTTACCATAAATGTAGATGTTCGAGTGTATTCACTGTTGCAGTCCAGGTTACCCACCCACCATCCCCCTTTCTTTGCTGGGACTTATCTGTACTTCTCTAACCTATACAACTTATGTGGTGTATTTGCTTGTAGATGAAGGTATTGTTTATTTTAGTGCTTGCTTTTATTAGCAATGTTTTTTAGCCTACCCTTTTTGGGGCACCTGACATCTGGGGCAAGAAAAACTGAAGAAAATGGCATCGGCTGCATCTTTTATACCCCTGGCGCACTGACGTCAGGGAAGAGGTGACAGCAACCAACGCCGGACCAGGACTTTGGAATTCAAGCCGACTGCGGGTAGCCTGCCAGCAGGATAACCCAAGTGTAATGACTGCAACAGTGAATACACTCGAACATCTACATTTATGGTAGGTACACAACTGTACTTTCACCAAGCAGTTTCAGATAAGTGGCCCATTGGAGTGTTTGCTCTGATCTTTTTTCCCTTTGGTTTGGTACTTGTGGGGTTCATGTCATCTGTAAAGGGTAAATGCCAGTGCAGGAGACAGATTCCCCATAAAGATCATTGCAAGCAGTGTTTATTTTGTTTTGGTACTTCCCATGACCATGTATCCTGTTCCATTTGTCAGGCTTTCATCGTAAAGACTTTGTGTAGTTGGCTTTCCTCTGTGGCCCTATACTTGGAGAACCAGTGTCTTAAGCTTCTAGCAAAAGACTCTGTGGTAGGAACTTCCCGCTCTGAGGGTCAGCCGTCTACAAAGAAAAGTTCAAGAAATCTAGGTTCTTTTCTTCTGCTGTACTGCTTCTGCCAGACTTCTCTCATGAGGGTAGTGAAAGCCCAGACGATTGCCCATCTCCATCGTTGGATTCCTTTCCCATGCTCTATTTGGAAGCCAGCATGGTTCCTCCTCATGCATGTCCCTGGAGGCCTCACTGATGTCCGCTTTGGATGCTTAGGGGAAACCGCAGCTTATTATTACTGAATGGTGTAGGGGTGTTCCTAATGTTCCTCAGATTTTGATTAGGGAGGAAGTACTGACTGCCATTGTCAAATGCTGTCCGGGTGTGAGCCTTCTTAATTTATAAGGTGGATCTTTGAAGAATAAACAGAAAGCAAAACATGTTTCTTCTGCTCCTAAGCACCCTTAGAGTGAATGGCAGCATTTCACTCAGGGGTTGTTTAATGCCCTTATGTAGGCAGTCTTGTCCTCCTCCCAAGGGTAAAAAGGGTGGGGAAAGGGCTCCTCCTGCTAAAGCTACTCAGATTCCTGTGATACAGGAATCTTCTTTTCCTAACAAACCAGGTGCTGTCTGACTATCCTTCTCTTCTTAGTCATGTTCCTATTTCTCTTTGTCTTTCCCTATCCTGTTCTTAGTCACATTCCTATTTCTGTTAGTCTTTTCCTATCCCTTCCAGTTTGGTTAAAGATTATTCAGGATTCATGGATTCTGTCTGTTATCTGCTTAGGGATGTACGTGGTCTTAAAATCTCTTCCCCGTTTCATGAGCATTCCTCAGCCCCCTCAGGAACAGTTGGCATTTTTTCCAGGGTGCTTCAGGATCTTTTGTCTCAGGGAACTGTTCACACACTTTGTTTCCCAAAGGGGGAAGGGGTTTTACTTCAGAATGTTCTTGGTCCCCAGAAAAGAAGGTACTTGGAGGCCCATTCTGGATCTTTGTCACCTAAACACCTTTTTTGAAGGTCCCTTCCTTTTGGATGATGTCTCTTCCTTCTGTGTTCCCTGTATTACTTCCTCAGACTTTTCTAGGGTCTCTGGATCTCAACGATGCTTATCTTCACATCCCTATTTATCCCCTTTTCAGGAAGTTTTTACGTTTCTCTGCTGCTTCCTGGCATTTTCAGTTTTCTGCTTTGCCCTTTGGCCTTTCTACTGCCCCAAGGGTATTCACCAAATGCTTCGCCCCTGTGATTGCTTTTTGCAGGCTTAGGGCAGAACAGGTGTTTCCCTACTTAGGCAATCTCCTTTTTCAGGTATCCTCTCCAGAGATTCTACTGCAGCATCTTCACTTTTCCATTTCTCTCTTGCAAAGCCTGGAAGTTCACTATAAATTTCCAAAAGTCCTTTCTGACTCCTTCCCTAGATAATGTATTTCTGGGGTGCAGGATCCAGAATGTTCCAGTGCTGGCAACCCTGCCCCCCCCCCCCCAGGGCATTTACTCTCATTTCCTTCTTTCAATCCCGTCGTCCTCTGGCCTCAATCACAGCCAGGGAGTTTCTGAGAGCTCTAGGTTTTATGGCCTCCACCATTCCTATGCTTCCTTTTGGCAAACTTTGGTCAGTTTGGCTCCAGCATTCTCATCCCCTCTACTTCATATTTCCACTTCTTCCATGCCTCAAGCTGGAATTTCAGTAGTGGATTTAGCAGTTGACTCTCAATCCAGGGCTCCCATTTCAACCCCCTCTTTCCTGTCAGGAGCTGTTCACAGATGCTTTAGACATGGGATGGGGAGCATCCCTCAGGTCTGTAAAGGTTCAGGGTTCTTGGTCGCCTCAACAATGGAAAAAACACATCAGTGTAAGAGATGAGAGCTCTTCTGCTAGCCCCTCAAGCATTTCACCCTCTATTTTCCCCAGGGCCTCTCAAGGTGTTTACAGACAATACCACAGTGATATCATATGTCAACAAGCAAGGGGGGACGAGGTGTTATCTACTTTGCCAGTTGGCACTTCTAGTGTGGGAACTAGTTATCCAGTATCATGTGACACTTGTGGCAGACTCTCTGAGTAGGTCCATAACACAATCCCATGAGTGGATGCTTCACAGGGATGTGTTTCTAGACATTATTCACCAGTGTGGTACTCCTCAAGTAGATCTTTTTGCCTCCCCTCTGAAAAGGCATCTTCCTCTTGTTGGTGCCAGAGTCCCAGGTCCTTTGGTCTGGACGGTGGATGCCATCTCTTTTTCCTGGAAGGGATGTTTCTATATGCCTTTCTTCCCCTTCCAAAGTTCTGCTCAAAATACAACAGGGTGCTCTCAAAATCTTGCTGGTAACTCCCTTTTGTCCCAGCCAGCATTGCTCCCCCCTTCTTCTGCATTTAGCCAAGGGCAGTCATCACAAATTACCTCACAGTGTGCACCTACTCACACAAGACAAAGGATCCGTCATCCATCCCCACTTGTCCACTCTTCAGCTGATATTGTGGGTGTTAGGGTTTTGATTTCATACAGACACCTTTTTTTCTGAGGACTTACTTAGGGTTCTGCAGGAGGCCAGGAAGCCCACGAATAGGAAATCCAACTTATTCAAGTGGAAGAGGCTTTCTGTTTGGTGTCTTTCTTATAACCTGGATCCACTTTCTGTGGATGTTGCTCTGGTTCTATGTCATCTGTGTAAAGTGCACAATGCTGGGTTGGCTTATTTTTCTGCTAAGGCCCACTTATCAGCTTTTTCTGCTTGTCTACTTTTATTACTTCCTTTAGCTTATAGATTTGAGGCTCAACAGTTTCTTAATAGCATCCTTTGCATTAGACCTCCCAGGAAGCTTGTCCCTCCTACCTGCAATCTTAACTTTGTTTTGTAAAATTAACCCAGACTCCTTTTTAGCCTGCAGCTATAGCTTCCTTACAGCATTGTGCTTGGAAGGCTGTATTTTTGTTAGCCCTTACTTCTGCCAGATTGGTGTCATAAATACAGGGTGTTATTTCGTATTAATCCTTTTAGGCCCAAAGTGGTGAGTGAGTTCTCTCTTAATCAGTCTATTCATTTGCCCACTTTTTTCCGTTCTCTGCAATCTGCTAGTCAGAAGGTGCTGCAGTCTTTGGATGGGCATAGATAACTCAGATTTTATTTGGATAAGACTAAGAATTTATGTAAATCTGATCAGCTCTTTGATTCCTTTCATCCTAGATCCTTAGGATTGGCTGTTTCCAAGCAAACTATTTTGTCTTGGATTTCTAAAACCATTTCTTTTTGTTGTTCCTTTCATGGCAAGAGCCTTTCTTTTTTAAGGCTGATTCTACTAGGGCTGTGGCTTCTTCTGTTGCTTTTTTCAAGGGTTTGGATACTAACTCCATTCCTGAGGCAGCTACCTGGACTTCTGTGTCAAACACTATAAGTTGGATGTTATATCTATAGCTAGAGCTGGTTTTGCTAAAAATGTTCTTCATGGGTTCCTAGAGAGCCCTGCTGGTCCTTTCTGAGCTTTTGCACTCTCCTTTTTGTAGAGAATACTGCAACAGTGAAATGGAAGGACATAGTAAACTTGTTTAAGAACTTACTATAATGTCCTTCTCTTCACTGTTGCAGTATTCACTCCCTCCCTCTTCCCCCTGGCTCTCTTCTCTTCTGGATGCATTTGTTACCTCTGTACTCCTTGGATTGATGTTCCTACTGGGGCTGTCAGTTCTGAGGATAGTATGTCCAGATGTCACCTTTATACACTGTATACGGGGAGCATATATGTGACATATGGCGTACCTTAAGGAACCTAAAGGCTTTGGTATACTGGCTGGATGTCATGCCACCCTTGGCAGGGGATCCCTATTGTAAGAAAAACGGCAACATTGAAGAGAAGGACATCTACCGTTATGGTAATTTCTTACATAATTGTACTGTCTTGGAGCTGCAGTCCTGTTTACACTATAGTTTTCAGTGAGTAATATGGGTCTGTTCCACAAAACTTGTATCTGGTACCCATGCTCACTGCTGACGTTTTTTTTTTTTTCATCTAGGCCTACTGTAATCTTTTTTGTGAGGAGATGGGTTCTGGGGCCCCTTTTTTCAGGTAATGGTTGTTTGACTTTAATTCTGTACACTTTGTATGTGTGAATATTCTTATGTGCACAATTTTTTTAAAAGGGTGTGTTCGACACACTGTGGCTAGTCAAGTGGTAAATGCACCCTATTCCTTTTCATGTGTGTTTGTCATATCCTTTGCCAGTCACATCTGTCATGTTGTTTCTCACTCTTCTCTGCCATAACTTCTGTGCAGCAGTCTCACCCATGTCGGTCATAGTTTCTATGCAGCTGTTTTGTTTTGTTTTTTTCTCTGTACCAGGATGTAGTCTGAAAGTGTGAACAGATTACAGCCTGATGCTGAATTTTTTTGCCTTTTCCAAACCCTTCAAGAGATCCTTGTTGCAACAGCTGTTTCATCCTAAATGCAGACTGATGTGAGTCACAGTGGGTGATGCGTTCAAATTATATTCAGGGTTGCTATAGCTGCAACGTTGGTGTTAAGCCTGTCAGTCATGTGTCCTAACCTACATTGTTGTTCAGGTAATGTAGCTAACAAATTGAGTACCAGTTGTCCAATCTTCACCATAAAGTAATTGGAATAAGACAGATGACATTTCCCATGAAGAATGGGGAAAAAACTAAGAGCTGATTAAGCAGGATCTTCAGATTATACAGTGAGGAAAAGCTAAGCCAGTAGGACAGAGTGATCGCTACCTGCCATCAGCCCCCTGTGTGTGTGTGTGTTTTTACTGGACCTTGAATGTATGTGTCTCACTTGTTGTTCTCTCTCATTATTTCTGTTTAAGTAGAGAAGTAAGGAAGATCACATATTGAAGATTTAAAACTTCAAAGGTGATTATTCAGGCCCATAACATGTACCATCCAATACTGTTTTTCTGTATTTGAATTTTATAATGCCTTTCAACAGTGACCAAGTACACATTTAAAAATGTGTTTACAATTGCTCATTAAGACTAGCTCTAAACAGTCCCCCAAGTCTAATGAGCCAATTACGTTCTTTAGTATTTAGAACAGAGTGCCAACCCATTTTGCCCTGTCTATTTCCTTTTATTATATCAATAATAATAAAAGTAAACTGTGCTGTAGTATGTTGCAAAATATGTTTATATAATGAGCTGGAGGGTCTTTTATTTCGGATATCACTGCGGTGGTGGTGGTGTTGCGGTAGCGTTGTCGCCTCACAGTAAGACGTTGTCCTGTTCGATTCTCAGCTAGAGCGTCTTCTGTGTGGAGACATGCGTGAATGGGCGTACCTTCATTGAAGGTTGTGCATCAGGGCTGGCAACTCGGCACGTAAAAATCTACTGCCAATCATTAGCGGACCGGAGTTCCGCTGTGGCGACCCCTAACCGGGAAAAGCCGAAAGACACAACGACAACAACTTAAATGTTCAGAAATCCTAACCCGCAGGGACCTACAGGTTAGGCCCACATAGAATCCTGAGCAAGAACAACTGGCTAAATAAATAAGGCAGTCCGTGCTACAGTTACCAAAAAATAGAATATCATAAACTCTTGATGTATTTGCGCTAGTGAAACTTTTGGATTTAAGGACATATTGACAGGCAGAACAATGACCACGGGGAAACAACCCTTAAGTAAGCCTCTGAATAGGGTAGTCTGTGATGGAATCATCTCCGTACTATGTTTATAATGACTGAAATGTGAATGAGAAATGTGTGTGTGTATATTTATATGTGTATGTATGTTGTATGTATGTATATATGTACGTGTGTGTGTGTGTGTGTGTGTGTGTGTGTGTGTGTGTGTATATATATATATATATATATATATATATATATATATATATACACACACACACACACACACGTGTGTGTATGTGGTGCTTGGTGTAGTTTTACTTCATATATGAAAATTGATTTATAAAACCTATTTTTAATCTTATTGCTGAATGGTAATACAGCTCAGAATTCTGTATTGTATTAAGTTTTCTTGTGACTTTTGGAACTTGCCTGTTTACATATCATTTACATATGTGTGTGTCTAACAATGAAGACTAGGGTCTCTCAGGTCTTTAGAGTAGCATCTGCTGTGATGGACTTGTATTCTGTTCCTTTCTTTTTCCACCATCTGACATCTCTGGTGCCTTTTTAAAGTTCCCTGAGTGAACTAGCAACACCTCCTTAAAAAAGCAATTCTGAATTCATCACCCTGTCTTTAGAGAAACATTTACCTTTATGTGTTTTAAAGTGCTATGTTTCAGGTTACAGGTTATAACACCAAGTGGAGATGGTGCTTTTTTTCTTTTGTAGAAACCCATGTCACTGACTTTAACTCACTGATGTATTTCAACTTAATTGTTTAATGTCCCCTCAGCTATATGGTTTCTAATGGAATAGGGACCAAGCAGAAGATTTTAAAAAATAAATAAATAAAAAATAAAAGTTTTTTTTTTTTTTTTTTTTTTTTGAGAGAGCAGAGCTGTAGAGATGTATTTGGTTTGTTGGACTTTTATGTGTGAAGAAAGCATTGCAAATTAGCTCTCACTATTCAGAAGTAATTTTATCCTTTACCCAAACCATTTAAGGGAAATTACATGTTTCTTAAAATGATTAGGTGATAGAATAAAAAGCAACAAAATTTATTTGAGGAACAGAGCACTTCCATTTTGTCATATCTGCAGTTTTAACGTAACATTTCAATGATACATTTTCCAGTCAATATCTCATTTCATCTTGGCAAAGAAAATGTTTAGTAATCCTGTTACTCCAAAGAACATTTGTCAGGATTTATGTCAGCACTTTGACTAATAGTTTAGAAGAGCACTTCTCTGCTGAGAGTGGGTTTTTGGAGCTTTTATTGTTGCAGTCCTGTGCCTGTTGAGATTACTGTTTGGAGGGGCTGTGTGGGTGGCAGAAGATTTAAAATGTGACTTCTGTCTAAAATCCCAGTTGATGTAGTGGCTGTGGCTGTGATTTTCTCTGAATTTCATTTCTGCATGTGGAATAAATATTGATTCGGATGAACACTTTTAAATGAACACAGACAGGTGAAATTGACAGGGTTTTGATGGAGTTACTGATGGGAGCAGGATTCAATTTAACCTTCTTGATTTGGCCAGTTTGTGGTCATAGCAGCAATGGCCAATCCCTGCAACAGTAGGAAATGTACTGATTAAGGTGGACAGTTAGGGATCTTGTGCCCTTCTTCCAGAGATTTAAATTGTTGTCAAATAAGCATGCATTGCTGAAACGAGAAGCCTTTAAAGTTTTAATACTTCCATGAAGTACCATTATGAAGAAGTGAATGGGGTATATTTCAAGAACTAATTTTCTCAGTCCTGCTTTCTCATACATCACTACAGGGGACATTACTTCTTAGAAACAGCCATTAAATTTACAGGATTACAGTACAAAAGACTATGAAAAGTACCTTTTCTTCATTTTGTAATTTTTTTTTGCTCAAACAATTCAGTTTATTGATGTTACTTTGAAAGGTTTTCTTAGTGAGTAGTAATTGAGATGTGTTTTTTTTGAGGGATTCACTTTACTATGCAAAGTTATTGTATTCTCAAGCTCAGGACTATTTTCATACTCCGCCATTACATTTTGTGATGTCACATGTTAGCTGTGGTGTACCTCTGTTCACAAGCTTTGGACCATGTTCACTTTCACAGGCTGTGATGTCAGATGCCTGTTTAGGTGTGCTTATGCTTCAAAGTTTGGCCCAGTTCATTATTCCTTAACACACTTTTTGATGCCACATTCTAGTGTAGGATATGTGGCCAGCGTAAATCCTTAGTGCTTTTCTTCTGCTTGTGGTTTAGATCATTATCTTTTTGCCCATCATA
>NC_056731.1:643635215-643647715 GCF_019279795.1 Protopterus annectens | reverse complement strand
TAGAGGGATGACAGTGCTGTCCTCCATTCGGCTGGGATGATGCCAGTGCTCAGGCTTTGATTGAATAGGGTGCCTAATGATGCTGAGAGCTCATGCCTGAGTTCATGTAGGATGCAGCCAGAGATTTTGTCAGGTACCATGGAGGCTGTATTTTTTTGCCTTTGAGAGGGTATTAAAAACCTTCTCCCTGGTGATGAGGGGAGGGGAGCCAGGTACAGGGTATGTCCTGGTTTACTGATGGGGTGGAAAGGGGGGTGAAGTTTTTACTGAACCTATCCACCAGCAGGTTGGCTATATCTGCGACGTTTGTGTATGTGGTGTTCTTGATCACCAGTTCAGAGCAGATTTGTCTGTTACCTTTGAGATTGCATACATATGTGAAGAAAGCCTTGTGATTGTCTTTAATGGATGTGGCCAATTTGGACTCGAAGTTAGCCTTAAAGGATTTCACCAGTGACCTTATTTGTATGGTCAGACAATGGAGAGATTGCTTCCAACTTGGCACCTGCTCCTTCTTGGTCGTGGATGGCAATTTTTTCCTTTTATTATAGAGTTTGTTTTTTGCTGCTGTCCACCAGACAGGTTTCTCTTCCTCGAGGAAGATAATTTGATCCTGTCAGGTATTGCTGAGTCCGTGCAGCTCTGTAGGTGATAATGTAGTTTTTTAGTGTAGGCTTGGAGTAATGGATAATTTTAATTTACCAGGAACAGATTCCAAGCTGTGCATAGTAGAGATGAGTGTGAGTTAGTTAAGGTCTTTGACTCTTATGGGTTGAGCAGAATGGTCCAGGACTGTACCAAAACACTGGAAAATATTAGGGTACAACCTAACACCCTAATAATGGGCGATTTCAACTACCCTACCATTAACTGGGAAAACTACTCATGTACCAACTCTTGTGCTCAACGTTTTCTGGAATTCATAAATTCCAATGCCTTGGATCCACTTATCCACACCCCCACCAGGGGCAGCAATATCCTAGACCTGGTAATTACCAACATGGGCAACCGGTGCTCCACACCAGAGGTCAATTCCTTGTTGGTCAGATCCAACCACAAGCTAATCACCCTAGACATCCACATCCCTCCCCCACACCCCATTAGGAAAACTACAGTAAAACATTTCTCCAAAGCCAACTTCACACTTCTTAAGACAGAAGTGGCAAACTTCACGACACCCATGCTGATGGACAATAGAGGTATGACTGCTGAATCCTACACAAATGCACTTTATAAGCACTTACACGAGTGCATGGATCATGCAATCCCTAACAGAACGAAGATCCTTTCCTCCAAAAAAAAAGGGAAGCCAATCTGGTGGTTCACTGCCATAAACAAACTCTACAACAGAAGAAAGAAACTGTTACAAAAAAAAGAGTAAAATCCCATGATTGCAGAAACTCCCTGGTCAGCCTCAGTAAGAAGCTGAGATCCCTCATAAAATCCTCCAAAGCTAGTTATGAAAACAAAATCGCCACTGACTCTAAAGGCAACCACAAATCATTCTATAGCTATGTCAAGAATCTCAATGGTACTAAATATGCAGAACCAACTGATATTGCCAACATCCCGGCAGATAGGTTCAGTGCTAACTTTACCCCCCCCCCGTCATCCCCTAAAGGGCCCATCTCTATACCAGAAGAATGCAAAGTTCTTGTAATCACGGCTGCACAGGTAAAAAAACACACTATCCAAAGCCAAGAACACAGCATCCATGGGACCTGACAACATCCCAGGCTGTGTTCTGCATGAACTACAAAACGAACTGGCACCCCACCTAAGTACCATGTTCAATCATAGCCTCACCTCAGGCTATGTGCCCACTGAATGGAGTACGACGACGGTTATCCCACTCCACAAAGGGGGAGCAACCACAGACCCCAGAAACTACCGCCCCATTAGCCTAACGAGCCTGGTCTGCAAGGCTACGGAATGTATCATCATGGAACTTATAAACAATGACATTGGTAATCTCCAAACTCAGGACCCCACCCAGTTTGGGTTTGTAAAAGGCAGATCATGTCTCCTAAACCTGATAGACATCTTTGAAGCAGTCACCAAAGCAGTAGATGAGGGTAAGGTGGTTCACAAAGCCTATCTAGATCTCGCCAAGGCTTTCAACACCATCCCCCACTCTGGAATTATAAATAAACTCACTAAACTAGGTATAAATCCCTATGTCACAAGATGGATTGCCAACTGGCTCACTGACAGAACCCACACTGTGAAAGTAGCAGACTCCAAATCTAACTTCAGACCAGTGACAAGTGAAGTACCATAGGGTTCAGTCCTGGGTCCTCTCCTGTTTGGTATCTACTTCTCTGAAGTACAGGCTAACACAGAAGGTGTTTGGCTAACGAAGTTCGGAGATGACTGCAAACTAGGAGCCATAATCAAAACTCCAAAAGATGTGGACAACCTACAAAAGGGCCTCGCTGAGACAGATGCCTGTTGTCAAAGCCATGGCCTCAAGCTCAATGCCAAAAAGTGCATTGTCATCCCTTTTGGTAAAAACTCTGTACCCATGAACTACCACATAGGTGGTAATCTACTTAACACCGAAAGTGTGATGAGACCTTCAGACACAGGTGGACAGTAGTCTCTCCTTTGATAATCACATCACCACAGTAGTCAGGAAATCCTTCTACGTGGCACACCTCATCGCAAAAGTTTTCTCATCCAAGAAAAAAAGAGGTCATTGTTCACCTCTACTCGTCACTCATTAGACCCATTGGTAGAGTACAATGCCCATTTTGGTATGTACCTCACAAGACATCTACAACAACTGGAAAGGCCACAGAAATGCCTCACAAAGAGGATTGCCGGCCACAAACAGATGCTGTACGCAGACCGTCTAAAAAAAAAAAAAAAAAGCTTTACTCCATCGCATATTGCCTACTCAGAGGAGATCTCTGCCTAACACACAAAGCTATGTCAAACCCAGAGCTTTTAGACATGCTCCAGTTAAAGAACTCCCAATCCCTATGAGCTACACACTCTAGGGACCTAAACCTTGTCACCACAATAAACAGAACATGCTGGAGGGATAGATTCCTGTCCCAGAGACTTCCCATACTCTGGAACAAACTACCTATCTATATCAAACAAAGCTCCTCATTAGCACTCTTGAAAAATTTAATGATTGGATGAGAGATAGGAAGTTCACCCCAGGGATCACTTCTGTGGCTCTACTCGACAGTGGCACAGGAAAATAATTTTTTTGGGTGGCGAAAGCCAGGGTACCTTTTGGCTAGGCTTATATATGCCCTAGGGCCAATAGCCTAGTACCTACCTATGAACCTATAATGTGGAAGAGGTCATGTAAAGAGACACCTTTTGTTAACATTGATTATACCACTTTGTTCAGTAGGGAGGGAGTGGGATTAAATCATTTTATTATCCCTAGAAAGCTATTTTGCCTCCTTCAGCAATTTCTGAGCTTGCTAGAGATGTAATTCATGTTTGGATCTGAAGTCTTGTTCTTCAGCTGATTTGCTATTTTTATATATATTATAACATTTATACATTAAAGATAATTTAGCCAGTATTTCTAATTGTTACTTTCTAATCATTACTTTCTTTCCTTGCTTGTAAGGCTGTATTTTTGTTTTACTGTAACAAATGGTTTTGCGGAGCTAATGCACTTTTAGTCTTGAGACCGTTCTAGTAACTAAATGAAAGAGTTTGTAGTAGATGAACAACAGAATACCATTGGATGGACTGTGAAGAAGTGTTGTGTAATTTGCACTTGGTGCCAACAAGTGTTGTTCGGATGAAGTAGATGTTTCTCCCACCTTGCTCAGAGGTGGGTATTCTTTTGAGTTGAATATTTCAGTTCTACTAGTGCGTGGGACTCCCCCATATCCTCAAGAAAAAGTTTTTCTAAACCACAGTGACCACTTTTTTTTTTTTTTTTTTGATTAATGTGTTTTTGATCAGATCACTTTTTGATCTCCTTAAATGGGTTCTGTCTAAATGTTTTAAGCATTTTTACCACAGTATTTACTTCAGAAGTATATGAGACTAAAGACTAGACTGTAAGGCAGAGAAGAGTTGGGAGACAGAGTTCAGTATCTTCTTCATAGGAGCAAGGAAGGACCTACCAACAAAAGTAACTAGAGATAGTTTAAGTTGTTTAAAGGGACCGAATAGCAGGATAGAGCAGTGATCACTCAAGAAAATGTGATATGTTTTAAAGCATTTTTGGGAGAAATTGGCATTAACCCCTTTTTTAAACAGCAAGTACCATTTCTGCAATTTAACAGGTGCATATGCAGAAATGTTTTATTATATCCCCCTCAAAAAATTCTTAGTTCTAAAGTTTTTTATTATGCCTTCCAGTTTATTTTTTCCAAGTCAAAAATATATTTTAAAAAGATAAAACAGATGTAAACAACTATAAAGAAATATATATATGTATATATATATATATATATATATATATATATATATATATATATATATATATTTTAGATGTAGAACTATCAAAACAAATGAAGAGAAACAGCAGTAACACACAAAAGAAACATACAGTGTAACTGTATAGGGATTGCATGACATTAATAAACCATATGTATCCTGTTGTTGTTGACAGGCTAGATTCTTAAAGCTTGACTGTATATTTAAGTGTAGAATTTGTCTGCTGCACACCATTACCAATACAATCAATTCAACAAATGAGATAGAAGTAGAATCTGTGTCAATGAAACTGTCTAAAATTTAGAATGCATACCACATTGTATCACCCATCCCATTCAGTGTTGTAAATAAAGTTAGCTTATGTATAGGGCTATAAAGTACTGTATACCATATCCCTGGATGTCCATTTTCTAGATACCCTGGAGGAAGTAGCAATATTATTTTATAGCTTCAGCTGCCTGTTCTCTCTCATTATTTCCTCAGTCATTCACACTTGGTGTACCCTTTCTTTTCTAGGTTGT
Source organism: Protopterus annectens (assembly GCF_019279795.1). Classification (NCBI taxonomy): domain Eukaryota; kingdom Metazoa; phylum Chordata; order Ceratodontiformes; family Protopteridae; genus Protopterus; species Protopterus annectens. Next base: position 643,642,775 of record NC_056731.1, on the reverse strand, counting down.
AGTTATCAGTTTTTTCCCCCTGAAATCATAATCAGGCCTGGCAAGCTTTGATCTTTATACCTGACCATTTGGTGTGATTAGAATAGAATAAGGTCAGAGTACCTCAAATATTCCTGGCCGCATGTAATTACATACAGTCTTTTGAAAAGTTTGTAAGGGATTCACCCGAGGAGATTCTGAAAAATTATAAAGCCAATTACCATGAACTTGGAAGGCACATTACTAACACAGTGCAGAAACTTCTGAGAATAAACAAGCTAGCCTAACCTGAGTGTAAAAATATTTGAAAAGGCACTGCAATTGAAAAAGCCTAACTCAGTGGTAGTTAGTAGCATAGCTCTGATTCTTAATATTCTAGTTGAGAACTTAAGTGAGAAGATTTGCTACAGATCATTTTCCCAAGTCATCTTAGCTCTGCCTGTTCAAGCAGCTCTCATTCAAAGTAAAATTGTATATATTCTGGAGATTGCTCCCTTACGGGATAATTGTTTACTCAGAGCATGTATCCGCCAATGGATCCATAGGGACCAGTCCACTGTACAGACAAGTTTAGTAGAGTATCTTATCCTTATCTAAAAGCTGCTCCCAATAGAAAGTATTTTCTTAACATCCATGCTACCCTATATGTCTTCAGCCCAAAGGTCTTAGAGGTTTTTATAGGATTCATTGCCTCCATCTAACTTACCATTCTTGTGATCTTAAATGTCAAGGTTATTGTTATTAAATCAGCCATTATCTTTTTCCCCAAATTGAAGTAGCTCTACTAGAAGCTAAGAGTTTATATAATGAGGATAACCCTTTAATCTGCTGCAAGATTTCCATACTACTGGTGGACACAAAATGCATCTTAATAGGTTCATATATAAAGAAGTAAATCTGGAAAAGCAAACCCACATAATTCACCTGGTAAAGAAAGCAGCTGTCCAGAAAGTTTCTGCTTTTGTCCATGCCGATAAAAGTCAACACCAGTCTCTTAAAGAAGGTCAGGACCTCCTTCAAAGGGTGTAAATGTAGACCTAGGGATGCATACCAGATAAGGGGTAAAATAAACCATTTATTAAACTAGACTCTGCTGGAAATCAAGACTAAAACCCCTCAAGACCTGGACATAGTTTTTAATCTTAGTTAAACTAGAATTATATATGTAGGTAACAAATTTTTCTACGGTGGTAGTTAAAATAAATCCTTATAGGGGAATCTGCTCTGGAACTTTAAAAAAAAGGTACTCCTGTAACATTTTCGATAAGGGAGTATAGTTCAACTTCACTGTTGGCTTTTGCCTTATTAATTTTATATCATGAGATTTCTCCAGATTTATTCAGCAGCACAAATAATATATCAAGCTCCTCTTCAACATGTAAAGGGAGACTAATAATGTGGTTCCCCTTTCAGATAAGCCAGTGTTAGGGTAACTCTTAAGGTTTAAGAAGTTCCAGCTGTAGGGCAAACAGCAAGGGAGTCTGAGGACATCTTTGCCCCATACCTCTGTTTAGGGGGATTTCCAGTGAGAAAATAGATAATGCCAGTTCATAGGTTTATCGGTGATTACTAGGCTAAATGTGTTAGGAGTCCTTTTTAGTCCTAGCTATGTTTTACTATATTTAAATCACAGGACAAATTACCCAGCGGCATATAGTTGAGTTTAGGTGGCTGAGCATTTACAACCTGCCTCTGTGCAGTAGAGGCACAGGTACCACTTCAGGGGTAAATTTACAGTGTAAGTCATGGGTAGTATGTCCTAATAGAAAGGCTGTCCAATCCGGATGAATTTGGTACCCAAGCACTGGAGCGATCCTATTAGCTAACATTGCAATAAATAATTTATAGTCATGACTCAGTATTGAGATGGGCCAGTATGACCCAATCTGTAGGTGGTCATTCCCATGCTGTGATATAACTAAAATGGCATCCGATTTCCACAACTCTGAGACCAATTTAGTTGTCGAGATGTTATTCCCTTACAGAGAAATCTCAGGCTAAATTGTAAATCTCCAGTGTTAACCCATCCAGCCCAGGAGTCGTTGTTTTGGCCAAACTTTTGAACACCTGTAATTCCTCTTCCTATGAGAAGAAAGAGTCTAGGGTTCCCTGCTGTTCTTCATTTACTTTAGTTATCTTCAAACCGTCAAGGTATGGAAGGCAATTAGGTAAAATGTAGTCATTTTCTGTCTCTCTTGCCTACAGGTTAGCATAATACACTTCAAAAGCCACCTTGATTTCTTGTGGATGTTTGACTATTTTCCTGTCCTCCACATTATAAATTTTACTTCAGGTTCTATCTAAACTCTGTTGACTAGTTTAAACACTAAATACTGTTGATTAGCAATAGATAAGTCAAAATGTTATAATTTAAATATATTTTTTAGAAAAATCCATCTTGTATAAAAAAAAATTATTTAAGCCTTCTTTTGGTATTTTAATATTGTCATCTGCCCCTGCTTTGTCCTTTTAATACCTCTTCTTGGTCCTTGTTTATTACCTATATTACTTTTTAACCCACTCCTTGCTCTGTCTTTCATCTCACCTTTCATAGTATGTATCCTCCCATCGACTTTAATTTCTTGCTATCCCAGACTCTAGGTATAAGGGAAGTGTTTGCACAGTCTGCCAATTTGCTGATATTAAATACTTGATCCATAATACTGCTTAGGTCACCACCCAAAATATCCACGGGAAAGGTCTGCAGTGAGATTGATCTCTATTGCCTGCTCTAGATTAAGAAATAAATTCACACCTGAGCCCAACCAACCCAGCCCTTAGAGCCAATCCTTATCCCAAAGTTACGGACCTGGCTTGCCGACTTCCCTTACCTACATTGTTCTAACATGCTAGAGGCTGTTCACCTTGGAGACTATGGGTATGGCCCAGTGCGAGACTTGCACCCTGTCTCCCAGATATTCAAGGGCTGGCAAGAACTCCCCTGATGCCGCTGGAACTGACACTTTCCAGGGTGCAGGCTCGTCTCCTGGGGAGAACGCATTCCATCTGTTGTAGAGAAGGATTTCTATTAGAACAGGTCTAACGTAAATCAGAGCTGTGCAGCCACCTGTAAATGTCTGAAAAAGGCATGTTAGTTGTCTCTTCAACAACTTTCCCAGAGCAGGTATATGTAAAGTATTCAGTCCAGACTTTACCCATCATCATTATTCAACCTTGTGTTCTAGTTAGCTGCCCCATGTTGTTAATCCCTTCTGAGGAAAATGCCTTTCCTTCAGTAGTTTTGCTAAATTATGCTGAAGGGTAGCAGTAGGGATATAGGCTTAGACAATCATGACTATTATATCTAACAACGCCCCCTTAACAATAATAAATCTACCCTTTGGGTCAGGAAGTTCACATTCAAAAGTAGAAGGAACCAGTCTTTTAATTAAAGCTACTACTCCCCTTTTTCTTCTCACAAGGTATGTTAAGGACCCCACCCTCCTATATAACTGGTATGATGAAGACCCCACCATCCTGTATAACTTGTCCAGATTTTCATGCTCCTTCTGACATACATGTGTCTCCTGCAATAATATAATTTCTGCACTAACAAATTTACTAAAATGAAGTACCCTCTGTTGTGTGATAGAATGGGTGATGCCATATACATTCCAGTTAAGGAGTTCATATCTACACCTGTTTTTCTTAAGTAATACTACAGCAAATACTCTAACCATCCATGAAAGGTTGGCCATTTCTGTGGCTTTGCTATTCTTAGCGCTGTGGTGGAAAGTTACGGGTCGGGTTCAGGTAAGTGTGCGATTGTGTGGACGTTAGGGTTAGGGGCAGGTTAAGTGAGTTAGGGTTAGGGTGCGGGTTAGGCGAGTGTGCAATAGTGACAGACTTTAGAGTTGGGGCGGTTTAAGTGAGTTAGGGTTAGGGAGCGGGTTAGGTGAGTGTGCGATAGTGACAGACCTTAGGGTTAGGGTTTGGGTTAAGGTAAGTGGGTAGATAGTGTATGTTCAGTTTAGTGTAGGGTTAGTTGTAGGATTTTAAGTATATATGTGTGGATTGCTGTTTGTTTGGTGCGCTTATTTTGTGTGTATTTGTTTCGGAGTAGTGAATTTTTTCCATGGGAAAAAATTTGCTGCTCTGAATGTTCAATATTTTGGTGTTTAGATGTTTTGGGGCCGATGAAATAGCGTTCGCTATTTTCATCTTTCGCGTGATATAAATGCGAAGATTACGGACAGTTGTAGTACTCATCTGTAAAAGCAGAGAAAGCTAAGAAATTAAATAGCAATGTATCTAATAGAACAGTGTGAAAATTTTGAACTAGATCACCTTACTGCAGTCTTCCGCAGAGCAAGTATGTAGGAAATATCTCATCCTGGCCAGTCCTCATAAAACTTCATACCAGATGCTTGCTTGGCAGTAAATTTTAGGGACAAATACTGCAGACTCAGCATAAAACAGTGCCCCTGTTTACCACAAACAGGACCAAAATGTGAAAGTCAGTCCAAACATCCATGAACCAGTATTCCAGTTTCCAGTCACACCCTTTGGCATGCAGTCAGCTGTTCAACTGAGTAGCTGTGGCACATGCTACAGCAGCATTTGCACACTCTCCTGAAACTGTGCCCATCAGCCATCCTGTTATTAAGAAAAAAGACTGCTGTCTGTCCTGGGCAACAGACAGAACTGCAGGACGATCCTTCATTCCACTACCAGATCTTAGATCTACCTTGGCCATTTCCAGGTCTCTGGAACAGTCCTGGCCTTTTAATACTCACTTGTATTGCATATATGTAGTTATGTCTGGTGGCCAATAACAATGATATATTCTCTTTAACACAGTTCATTAAGTGAACAAGAATCGGTTTGAGAAATCAGTCCCTTAATAAATGGAGCAGAAAGGTACAGTGAGTCCACTCAGTAGCTAATATCTCTTTATGTAGCCCAGTCCATTTTGTTAATTACTCTTCTGTTAAGGCTCAAGGCTTTCGGACAGTCCATAAATGTGTTTTTGCAGCATGTCCTGTATTTTGAATTAATCTGCCTACTCATGCCTATGCTGTTATCTCGCATGTTGAGTAATGTTTTGTCTGTTTTTTTTTGTTTTTTCTTTGTGATGCTCCGAGTCTTGGGTGCTATGATTGTTCAAGAGCCTTTTTAAGGTCCAGTTCTTGGTGCCAGTAGGCTAGTTGCCGAAGGATTACTGTCTACATGCACTTCCTTTGTATGAATCATGAATGTAAATGTATTTACCAAGTGAGGATCTTCTATTTGTACTAAGTAAAAGCAGCTTGCCTTTTAAGCAATTGCCATTTACTATCAGGCAATGATACTACTAGTAGGCCGGGAAGAGCCAGGAGAAACACTACTAGCAAGTCTCCATTTTGGCCAGAACTCTGATTGGTAACTTCTGTCCCCATTTTTGGATTGTGTTTGGTTGTGATGATAACCATTAATCTGATGCAGAAGCATCTAGTAAAGCTTTGAAGTGAAGTAGAAATAGCCTGACACTGAAGGTGTTTTTACTGAGCATGATAACATTGCCTTAATGCATCTATATCTGTAAGTCCAAGAAATATCACTGAGAAATTAAATGTTACAAAGAGGAGTAATCTAGAGATCTTCCTTATAAAGCATATTATGGCCCCTAGGTTTTAGTGGAAGTACCCAATCATGGAAGTAAGTAAAAGCACTGACATTAAGGATAAGGAAAGCACTAGAGTGTAAGGTTCAGATATTAAGATACGATGACTGTGCCCATGGATGCAGGCTTCTGTGTGGGTCATTTTGTTGCATGTGTGGCTCATATTTATTATGTAATACCCTCAGACGTTTGTAGTGCCTTGCTGAGTCGGTGTAGTGTACTGGGTGAACAGTTAAGAGGGCAGGAATGAATTCTGCATCACCTCGTCTGATTAACTTCAGGGGTACAAGATTGATTTTTTTTCACTTTGGCAACATATGTTCAGGACAGTAGGTAATTTCCTAGGAGATTGATTTCCACTTGAGTAAATAAAGGTAACTGTTATTTCCAGCATATCCACCAGTTAGGCATATGGAAATAACATATGATACTGATTCATTATGTAAATGTTTCAATTAAATTCTACAAGGAGAAACATCGTGGTTATTAAAAAAAAAAAAAAACTTAGTCAGTGCTCCAAAATAAGAAATGAGATTTAATGTTTTCAAAAATGCTTGGGCTTCATTTGGAATGTGTTAGAGTATTGATTGATGGGTGTTGCCAGGCATACACCATGGAAACCATAGTATACAGTTTATTTTTTGAGGAGCCAATATTATGACGAGTTTAAAAGTCACTGTTCAAACACACGTGAAACAAAAAGAGTGGAATTGAGCCATTAGCGAAGGTCATTCTGTCCACAGAATATGTACTTCTCATGCATTATTAACTTCCCAATTAAAAGGATTTTTTTAAAGAAAATGTTCGGTATATGTGCTACATAGTTAATTATTGCTGTACCTTGAACGTGACCAGTCATATTGGTATATTGTAACTGATCCCATGCTGTGTGGGTCATTTTATGTGTTAGGGTTTACATTCCGGAAGTTTGAGTGCAGTTTATATGTATGTGCATGCATGCATACACACAAACCCTATCACACAGAGGGAGTTGAGATAAAATAAATCAGTGTATAATGATGATAGCACAGCAACTAAGTTACGTAAATGCAGAGATTCTTCTACTGCCTATTGTAAAAATAATGTGTAATAAACAAAGCAGTGTGAAGAATCTGTGAAGCATAAAAAGTGAGGAGTAATGCGAAGTTCATTAACATATCAGTAGTGTCAAAGCAAATTTTGCTATTCTTTAGAGGAGAAAGTAGTAATTCATCCACTAAAAACAAACATGAAAGCATGTCTGTAAGTTAACATATGAAGAATAGTTTATTAAATATGTGAAATATTGCTCTTACTTGAAATTAACCACACAAATATAATAAAAACAAGTCTTAAGCTGTACTATAATACTGTTTTGAAAAGTCTAAACTCTTATGCTTGTGTATTTTAAAATTGATGATGTTGATGTCACTATCAAATGCTTACTTCAAGCAAGCAGACACAAGTTCTAAGTATCAGATCCTGAAATTGTTAGTGGTGCCCAATAACACAGAAAAAGGCAGCTGCTAAGTCTTAAAAATGTAGATAAGAAGTTAAAAAAAAAAAAACTGCAACATTGAAAGGACCTTGCCCTACCATTATTCTAAGCACCACTCAAATCTCTGTGACTGCAAACACAAAATCAATCAGCCAAAGCTAACTAAATGCATCCAGAACTGCCTACTGCAGACTAGGCAATCCATCATTTGGTTACAGCAGCTATCACACTTCAAATTGAACTGCAGTCATTGCAGACCCCTGTGCTCTCTGCCATCAGTCATAACCATCTGTTGTAAAAGCCACAAACGTTTCCCAATATTGCCAGAAAGGCTAAAAATTCCTGCAAAAGAGGCAACTGCTCTTTTACCACGAAACTCAAGAATCCCAAGCCGTGCTGACACAGTAGTAACACAGCAAACTGCAGTCTGCAGCCCTAGTCAGAAGAAACGTTCATGTACTATGCTCTGTTAAGCATACTTCTCATCTGCTATATTAGGCAT